>NW_021620725.1:3159547-3267770 GCF_004785775.1 Grammomys surdaster | reverse complement strand
ATGTGTGTGTGTGTGTGTGTGTGTGTGTGTGATGCAATATTCATCTAATATAACTATCTCCAGCTCCATTTGTTTCACTTTTTAGGACTCAATAAAATTTCATATAGATATAGTCATGTTTTATTTGAATGTTCCTCTATTAATAGATGCCTAGGGTAATTTATAATATAGACAATATGAATAATGCTATAATGTTATAATATATATAAAAGGGGAAGTATCTATGTGCTATATTAATTTAGAGTCTTTGGGTAAATACCCATGAATAGAATAGCTAGGTAATATGGTAGCTCTAATTTCAGGTCTTTCAAAAATTTCCACACTAATTTCCATAATGCTTAGGCTCTCTTACTTACAACCCACAGGATGTGTGCCTTCTACTATTGTAACCTCCTTGCCAGGTTATGTTGTAGATCATTGTTTTCCTAGTGATTGCTATTCTGACTGCAGTAGATGAAATCTCATCAAAGTTTCAATTTGCATTTCTCTGATGGATAGCAAAGTTCACATTTTTTTTTCTGGTTATTGACCATTTGTACTTTATTATATTTTCCCATTTCCCAAATCTCAGATCATACCCATCATACCACCTCCCTATGCACTCAGCCTGTGTTCTCTCTCTCTCTCTCTCTCTCTCTCTCTCTCTTTCTCCCTCTCCCTCCCTCCCTCCCTCCCTCCCTCCCTCCCTCCCTCCCTCCCTCCCTCCTTCTCTCCCCCTCACTAAAATGTATCTGATAATTTTTTTAGAAACATTTAGATTTATCAGTGTGAATTGAATTGCACCATTTCTTGTTTATTTTGTTTAATTCTTTACATTGTCTAAATATAAATCCCTTTAAAAATGTATAGTTAGCAATGTATTTTTTTCTATTGTGTGGGCTATCTGGTGACTTGATTTCCTTTAGTATATGAAAGTGTTTCACTTTTAGGCCACTCCTTACCAAATTCTTTGTTGTTTTAATTTTTGTGCTTCTTATATTTGTTTTATTTTAAGAATATGAGTGTTTTGCTTGCAGATATGTCTATGTACTACATAGATGCGTGGTTCTTGAGTGTGGGAAAAATATAGGCCGCAGCTCTGGAGTCCCAGTGGGTTTCCACGCTGCGGCAGGTCTCACATGCACAAGGAACATCTATGGTTACAGCAGCCTCGAGGCTTTGGCAGCAGCAGGCCCCAATGACAGGAGGAAGTCCTTGGTTCCAAAAGGATTTATTGTCATGTTGGATAGTAGATGGATCTGGTAGTACCCCGTAAAACTCAGGGCAGTCCCAAGTTAAATAGGAAGGAAGAAAGGGGGAGGATTGGGGGAGGATCTGGGGAGGCATGCTTAATTTGCTCCACCCTCTGGCCTTCATTAGTATGTAAATCCCTAGGGCCTGAGGCCTCTAGTCACGCCCTCTACCTGTGAACGTTGGGAGGGGCTGGCTTACATGACTGAACAATGTAATTCTATGAAAACTAGACTGCTTTTCAGGACCCTGGGTTTTTGGGGCATGCCAAACTCCTGCTGGTTCTCATGCAGTGTTCTAGGCAAGACCCAGAATACCCTTACGCAGTCCCACATCTCTTCCCCTTTACTTTTTTTAAAAATGGGGGTCACTGTGTCATCTGTGGTGAAAATTTTGGATAAGGAAGCCAAGAGAAAGCACTATGTAGGCCAGAGGGGTTAGCACAATTAAGTCACAGGATAAGGGGAGTTGAGGGTGGGGGTTCGGAAGGCAAGGGATCATTAAATCAATTAAATACATATTGTACAATTCGAGAGTAATGACATCTGATTAATCTAAATAGACATTATGTTTTCCTCCCTAACATGTTACTTTAGCTATTTGACTTTGGCAAAAGAGTTCAACTGTAGATGGAAGATCTGAATCTGTCCTTAGGACTCAGTGATCATCTCTGGAGTCTGCAGTCAGGTGGTGTGGCTGTAAGAAGACAACATGGCATCCTAGTCAGGTTCCAGGAGGTGGCGTTGTCTCTGTTGGACTTGTGGGAACACCTGTAGAATAATCACAAGAGGGAAGCAGCACCCAGGCAGGGGGATGTCTGCAAAGGGTGTGTAGTAAGCATTAGGCTACTTGGGAGCAGCACATCATGGTATGCCGTTGAGATCCTAGAAAGGGAAAGGTGTTTCAGGAAATTCTAGTCTTTGAAGGCACCTTTGAGTCTGTTTTAGATGGCTGAGGGAGAAAAACTTTGTTAATTATGTATGATAGGCAGCAACAGTTTGTCTGTAAAAGGAAACTAGTTGTTAATTAAGAGCTGAAAGATGGTGATCAGCATGTTGATTTAACCTGTGGAAGTAGATTAAATGACTTTTGAACCTTGAAGAAGTCTTAAGAATTTGAAAAAAATGTTGGGACTATATCCTGAGTGTTAGAGAGAAAAGGAGACATTTAAACTAAAGGCGAGAAATTTTGTGTTGAAAACCATGAACATTGTTGTTTTAGGTATTCCTGTTAGGGAGAAAAGGAAATGTTTAAACAAAAAGCAAGAAAATTTTGGGTTGAGAAGTGCAAACACTGTTGTTTTAGGTGTTCCTGTTGGGGGAAAAGGCATTAATGGTGGATTTAGAAGTAGTGGAGTAGGAGCCTGCTCTGTCATGTGGTGGCCAGGCTACCATGTGGTGGCTGGGTGCTCTAGCAGAGAGGCCAAGGAATTCCCCATTTGTTTTTCTTAGGTATCCTAAATGTAGTGGAGAAAAAGAAGGCCAACCTTGAAGAAAAGCTCAAAGCAAGAAACATAGGTGTTTTGATAGGAGAGTCAGAAGGAGTAAAAAACTGTGTAAAACTGAGCCATGGCGGGGAGACATGTGGACACAGGAGCGAAGGGAGCAGACAGAGTCTCAGACCCTCTGTGATCAGGCAAGCTGGGTTGTAGCTGACCACAAATGACCTAGAAGGTGAAGTGGGGAAGGGCAGCAAGCAGGGAGCCAGCATTGTTGCTTCAGGCAAGCTGGCTGGGCTTTAACCAGCCAGCAGCAATGTGGGGAAGTCTAGGTTAGACTAGCAGACAGCCTGTGAAGGACTGATCCCCTGGGGGAAAATCACTGGGGACTAGAGTTTAGAGCCATTGTTCCTGAGAAGCTAGCAGGCAGAGTGGGAAAGGCTCTCTGGGGGAGGGGCAGAACTCAGAGATTAGGGAGTCACCAGCATCTTGTTGAGTTAGAGAACACGTGGGGAGAAAGAGAAAGAAGGCTATGATACCAGGCAGTACGTGAAAGACTAAAGTAGGCACTCTTGAGAGCTCAAAACGAAAGGGGAATCTCTCAACCAAGGGAGTCTTAAAACGAGAGTCAGAGAGTCATGGCAGGTGCTGTGGCTTCAAACAGCTGTTAGCTATGAAGGAGCCCTCTCTGTAGAGCTGGGTGATGGGCAGAGTGGAGGGTGGGGAGCCCGTTGTCATCTTGCCCTTGAACTGTAGAACACATGGAGGAGAGGGAGAGAGAGATAAGGAGACAGAGAGAGGCCTGCCTAGACTTGTGAACTATGCTGGGGTTATTCACGGTTCCGGTTCCATGGAGAGGTTCTTGGCGGACACCAGCGGGGGGGGGGGGGGGACTCTTGGAGCTGGCTTTGCTCAAATCCTCTACCACCTGTAGGGAATGACGCAGGCTCATGCGTGGGCACGAGAGGGCATGAGTCTCTGTTGCGTTGTGGGTCCGTGCTTCTGCCACAATGTGGTAGGCTGGGATTGTAGCTCAGCATGGCAGGAGCACACGAGGTCTTGGCTGAGTTTATTCTCTGCAACACCGGGTGAGCGCAGCGGGTTCCCGCCCAGCATAGGGAATTCTCACTCTGGTTCCTTGGGGGTGCAGAGCTCTTGGATTGGGGATCCCCGGGCCAGAAGTTGGCCGGCGGAGACCAACTGGTCTCAAGCCCTTGGGCTCTCAGTTCGCTGAGACAAGCCACAGCCTAGAGAAACGAGGGGGAGGGAAAGAAAGAGGCCCTAGCAGCACCCGTGGGAGAGACTGTACTTGCTTAGCAGACTTGGTGGCCTGGCTAGCTTGCTTGAAGATGTGGGTCCTCGTGTCTAGAATGCAGAGGTCCTCCAGGTGAGAGATTAAGCAGCTGCAGTTGGCTGAGAGACAGCTGTTCGGCTAGCTTGTTTAGTTTCTGTAGCTGTGTGGCTGTTCGTGGCTCCACGTTGGATGCGCCAAATGTGGGGAAAAATATTATTGGCCACAACTTTGGTGTCCCAGTGGGTTTCCATGCTGTGGTGGGTTCCACATGCATGAAGAACGTATATGGTTACAGCAGCCTGGAGGCTTTGGCGGTGGCAGGCCCCAATGACATGAGGAAGTCCTTGGTTCCAAAAGGGTTTATTGTCATGGCGGATGGTAGATGGATCTGGTAGATGGACTGCTTTTCAGGACCCTGGGTTCTTGGGGAGTGCTGAACTCCTGCCGGGGTTTTCAGGCAGAGTCTCAGGTGTTCTAGGCAACTGCTCAACCATGACCCAGAATACCCTTATGCAGTCCCACACTTGAGTAGGTCAGAAGAGGGCATCAGATGCTCTGTACTTGGAGTTACAGATGGTACACTTACCAAATAGGAAAGATCACATCAATGAAAATTCAAAACACTGAGGAAAAAAACTAGAAAAGACACAAGAAGATGAAATACCTCAGACCTCACAGATCTCCTATGCTTTCAGAATAAAATCTATATACTGAAAATGCCTATAATGCCAAAATCCCCACACTGGGTCTAGGAATTAAACCTGGGTCTCCTAAAAGAGCAACTAGTTTTCTTAACCACCGAGCTATCACTCCAGTATACCTTCACTCAGAACCTTGTCAATTCTTTCCATTATTTTCTTTGCAGATGGAATCCTTTTAAGACAATGATTGTTCTTGCTTATTCATATCTCAAAGTGCTTTTGCCTATGCTTTTATCTACCTCTTTGAGAGTAGCAGACTATCCCTTAAGGTTTTTGAACCACTTGGAACTGATCTTTTTTTACAGAGTGAGTGATAGGAATCCACTTTTACTTTTTCTATATGTAGATAATCCATTTGTTGACTCCCCACCCCCACCCCATTGTATATCTTTGTCAAAAATCAGGTAGTTGTAGATTTGTTGGTTTATCTGACCCTTTTTTCTATTAAGTTGATATACATGTCTGTTTTCATTTGAGTAATATTCTGTGCTTTGTTACTCTGTTATGTACTGTAACTATAAACCAGGGACTATAGTATCTCAAGCATTATGTGTAGCTTAGGATTGTTTGGGCTACCCAGAATCTTTTTATGATTCATTTCTTTCTACCGAATACATATATAAATTTGTATATGCATATTATTGTTGCATTATGCCCATACAAGAACTTTGTTTTCTACTTTCTTTCTGTGAAGAGTATAAGAGCATGGTTAGACTTTTAAAAACCAGGATTCTCTATAGCCCATGTTTTTCTGAAGCTCAATATACAGCTTCAAATAGCCTGGAACCTCTAATCTTCCTGCGTGTACTACCTGAATGCTAGAAATACAGTTTTACAACAGAGTAAATTTATGTAGTGCTCGAGATCAAACCCAAGGTTTACTGCTTGTACACCCTGAGCTGTTTCATTGGTATTTTAAAGTAGATTGCATTGAATTTGTACATCACTCTTTGTAATCTAGGCATTTTCACAATATTGATGCTGCTGTCCAAGATCACAGGAGGTCTTTCATCTTCTGTGTCCTCTCAAGTTATTTTCCTCAGTGTTTTGAATTTTCATTGAACTGATCTTTCTTATTGCTTGGTAGATTTTACCCCAAGGTATTGTATTATTTCATTTTAATTTACTTTTAGGCCATTGTGAATGGGATTGTTTTCCTGTGTTGTAAAGAAAATTCTTAGCCATTGTGTCTTCAAATGTTCAAAGTTCATTTTAAATATACGTATTTTCTTTTTTATATTTATTGTCAATTGTATTGCCTAATACTCTTCAAAATATTGACTTTTTGCATTATTTAGGTCCTTACAGAGTCTCACTCTTGTCTGCTTCTCTGTGGAGGTTCCTAGCAACTTTTATTCTGATTTTGTATCTGAGTTTGTTTTTTCTTACAGCCTGCCTCCATACAGAAAACCAATAACTAAAGTATTTTTAAAAATTAAAAAAAACAAAGTAAAAATGCTTTGAACTTCAAAATAAGTGCAGATAATCCTATCCATCAACAGCAGACATGCGGATGATAACTATACTTCCTGCCCTAAATCATTCTTTAAATGAGAGTAAGTGGTTTGAAGCCTCAATACTACACAACAAACTACTGTCAACTGAGGAGAGCTAGGGGCATTAGAAGTGGTCCTCACCAGGGAAAAGCACACCACCTTGCTGTCCATTTCCAAATAGTCAGCCCTGAAAACATATATACATATAATATTATATGGGTATAATGCAAGAACAAGTATATACAAATACATATATGCATTCAATAGCAAGAAATGAAAGTGATGTCATGAATTCATAGGAGAGAAGAAGGGAATGTAGAGAAGAGTTTAGAGGAAAGAAAAGAGAGAGATAATGTGACTCAATTACAATACCAAAAATAAACAACAGCGAAGAATATGTAATTTATAATTTAATATTAAATTTTGAGTTTTTACCTTTACTGTGACTCTTAGCTATTTGGTGCTTTCAGGAACTCCTTTGTGTAGTGGATGACCACATTTCAGTTATGTGTTGTAAAAATACTTCAATTCTTTTATCATATAGGTGTGAGATGATATAATGAAATGATTTTCACAGTTGAAACAAAAGTGGTCATATCCTTTGAGGGAACATTTATTTAACCATATATTGATATCTAGGCTGTATGTCTTATATGAGTACGTTGGGTCACATGACATCTATGAAGTGCTATATCAATAACCTGTGCAGATTTTTGGTCTAACTGCATGGGATACAGGCTTCAAAATCAGGGAAGACAGGGAGTGTCATGAGATTTCTGTATGGTGCCTCTTGCAGTGGCAAACTGAGGGAAAATAAAACCTTGCCTGTTGCCTTAACAACCAGTGTTCTCATGACCTACAGTGAATGCCTCTTCATTTTTTAGCAACATTGCTGAGTAGGAAGAAGGCATGGATTAAGGAAGCATATTCTTGGAGACTATTGTGCACAGCCTAAATAACCATCATAATGCATAAATGTGAACAAAACACAAAGCTGACTAATTGTAAGATTTGAATTGAAAGAGAAATCTGGTGCCATCAACTGGGGCCTTTGGCTCTAGGGTGGTTGAAAAGGTTTTATGTAGAAAGTGCTGATTGGCATGATTATGGGTCCAGAAACCAAGCTGCCAGCTGCAGCTATGGATGTGCAATGCTTCTGTGATCTTACCTGAGCCCCGAGAGAAGGATCCAAGTGGATGCTCTGAATGGGGGAGTACCCTCACCCTCAGGCTCACCAAAGAGGAATAGGGATGGTAAGAATAACAGTAGCAATTAACACATACTGAAGAGGTCAAAGAAAGAGTAGTGAAACACCACCCCCTGTGTTTACAGTCTTGCTAGCGAATCTGTCTGTGTAACTATAGCAATGAAGAGGTAGATGAGTAGGCATGGGGTCCTGGTAATTAAATGGAATTAGTCTGAGCCTAACCAGTTGCAGCGTTGTCTTAACCATTCTCCCTTCTTCTGGTACCAGTTTTTCAACCTTTTCCTGCATGGCATCCAAGAATTTTTCCAGACAATATCAGATTACTCTGTGACAAAAAGTCAGGATACAAGCATCCTAGTCCACCTACCATTGTCCCCATTGATGCAACAAACAACTTATAAATGTCTTAAAAATCATGAAAATCATTTTATAAACATAACCCAAGAACATGCATGCGCAAATGTTATAGGAATTTACAAGGTACACAAAAAAATGTCAGTTTATTTTTTTACCTTGAACAACTCCTACAGGAAATATTCTAACTTGCTTATATGTGCACAGTGTAATTTCTATTTGTGGCAGGATACTTGGACAAATGGACACATATTGTTGAAAAAATATGAAATAGAAAGAAACAAAATTCACCAAGGATAGGACACAGGAACTAAGAATCACACATGAAAGGACACAGGAAGGTTCTTACCTCCTTGGCACCACCCTAATCTAGCTGTTCCTATAAGTCACCTAAGGGCTTAAAGCTTTTGGTTAGTCAGAGAATTATGAAGGTAAACTGTTCTTATGACAAAACTTCACTGGTTGGTTATTTTTAGTAAGCATTGACTTTGAAATCTATAAACTCCCATGAAGTGAGGGATCAACAAAGTATTCAAGTCGGAGTCTTTCCTGCTTGCATTTATTCAAAAATCACTTGCCGTGGAAAACGTGTTACATATTAGTTTAGAGAGCCCTACCCAATCAGTGTTTAAGATTACTAGAAGAAATAGAGGTGTGCCAATCAACACTTAAATACACAACTAACAACTACATCAGTAACTGAACAGAGCATGAATTTACAACAGCTGCTCAATACTATGATTATTTGAGGTGATGTAGAAAACTTCAAGGTTATTTTTCTTAGACCAAAACAGATGGTTACAGTAATACCTGATAGTCTTCCTTCATTTTTAGTTGGCTTTTCCAAGGGAGATGTCTACTGGCACGTGGCTGCCCAATTACAAAATAATATTCCAAACACTCTTGCAGAAAGTTATGAACTGGGGATAAAGTTCTGGCTTAGATGAGCAGGAAGCTTGTGCTCAAGTTTGGAGCTGCTTTTCTTTTGTTTGTTTTAGATTTCCTCATACATCCCATTCCATTGTAGTATCCCCTCTCTCCACTCCTCCCAGCCCTCCCTGACCCACCTACCTCGTCTCTTCCCAAGATCCACTCTTCTGTTTCTCATCAGAAAAGATCAGACATCCCAGGGATATCAACTGAATACGGCATAACAAGATGGAATAAGACTAGACTCAAACCCTCATGTAAGGTTGGAAGAAGCAATTCACTAGGATGAAAAGATCTGGTCTCTAAATGCTGGCAAAAGAGTCAAAGACAGCTCCTGTTTCCAGTTAGAAATCCCACAAGAACACCAAGCTACAAAGCATGACACATATGCAGAAGACTTAGTACAGATTCACACAGGTTCTGTGATTGCCTGTTGAGTCTGTGTGAACCCATTGAGCCCTGAATAGGTCATGTTCTCACGGTGTCTTTGATCTTTCTGGCTCTCACAATCCTTCCTACCAATTTTCTGCAGGATTCCCCAAGCTCCAAGGAGGCAATATGGCCATCTCCTTTGCTTCTTCTATTCTTTCCTTCTAGCTGGATGTGTTAGAAACAGTAGGACTGAAAGAATTTTATGCATCAAGGCGTAGCTGTCACATATGAAAAATAGAAAGATGAGAAGACTTGATTTGACCAAACAGTCAGACTCAAATATCCACTCAGGATGTTTATGCAGAAGAGACAGTATTCTGGTTTACATCAATGTAACTTTTTGTGTCATAGTTATATTAGCCTAGTCTGCCCATGATGATTATAGTATTTTCCCAAATTGTTGGTATCAATTTTAAGTTGAAAGGGAATTGTTATTGCAGGAATCATAATAGATATTGGCACATTTCCTAGTGAAATTTGGCTAGAGTGTCTTCATATTCCTAATTGACATTTCCAGTAAAGGTATAAATAACTACTCCACAATTTGCTCCAAATCTGTATGGTTTTATTTATCTGATGTTAAAACAAATAAAACAAAATTAATGCTAGAGATTACAAAAGAGAGGTTTAGAAAAATCTATATAGAGCTCCATCTTCTGAAATTCTTAATATGAGGAAAGGGCTGAGAAACTGAGGGACAGGAAAATTATATGGACTCTTGACTTGAACCTCATATGGTTTGACTATTTGAGAGACAGAGTTTTAATTAAGTCATGATGTCCAGGAAAGAATTATGAAAAATGAATGACAGTGCCTCTACTTTGTATAAACATATGTTGTCTCTTTCATTTCACTTTAGAGAAAATTGACTTTAAAATCATTCAGTCTACAATGCTCACAAAACGTTCAAAACTAAATTCTAAAATATTTAATTAAAAACAGTGAAATCATATTTCATATATTCCACATTAGCTGCATTCAGGAATGCTTAACTGTGTTTTTATACAGATTATTTAAAGGCAAACAATTTAGGATTAGGATAAAGTATATACTGGTACATTGACACTCATTAATAACTTAACTTGAATGATACTCTGGATTACAAATAATGATGTCATGAGGTATGTCATGACATATATATATATTTTTTTTCCCATGAGTCTATTTTCGGACACCAGAAGATAAACCATGTCAAAAGAAACCAAGAGAGAGGGAAAGAAAGAGAAGCTTAGACTAGAACCCAAGAATTCATTAAGTTTTCATTGTTTAAACTAGTTTGTAATATTAAACAAGATATTAGAGTGATATGATTTTCATTGATCACATTAGAGCTTGAGACAAAAAAAAACATTTGAAAGGTCTCTACTTACATTAGATAACACAGTAACTTTAAAATTTTGTTTGTAAATTATGTAAATCATTGCTTTTTGACTTGTGTGCTTATCATCTTTGGCTGTGGATGCTCAAGTCCTTGGTCATCTGCCTCCCTCCCCCCATATGTGTCATTTCTCTCCTGCTGACTTAAATCCTCACTATCAGATTTTTATGCCTTTCTGGATTCTTGAATGTATGACCAATGATACTTTATCTCTCACGTACTGCAATTCTTCTCTATTATTTATTTCCATTGAAGATGAGTTAGTTTAGGAAAATGTGAGAAAACCCAGAAAGAAGTTGGATACAATCCCTTTGAACAGATTTCTTCTGGTCACTATGCTTTGATCTAGACTAATGCTCTGATATCATAGAGAAACAAACCAAAATAAATCCTATTACTGAGGATCACTCCACATATCTTCTTTTTTCTACAGCAGCATTGCAAACCCTATCAGCATTCATTGGACTTCATCTGCCAAGGCCCATATCTCTTGCTTTCCTAGCTTGGTATGATAGTGTTCTTTTTCTAAAAATATAATGAGAGGATAGGAGATTGAGGCAAAGCTAAAGTATGAAATCTATATGAAGAGAACAGAGAAGAAAAATGGACTGATGAAAACTAATCCACTTTTAATGTGTGTAGATCTACATAATGAGAGCCCACATGTCACAAAATAAAGTGAAACCAGGCACGTTTATTGTGTGTTTTTATTAGTCCTCTCTCTCCTTGTCCACCGTACAGTCTAAATGCCATGTCCTATGTGATAGCAGTTTCATGATTTGAGGAGGTTATTTTGTTTTATCAGAACAAAAATAAGTCATAAATCAAGGTACTTTTCAAATATACCATGAAAATATGAGATAGAGGAGTGACCAAATTACAGGAAAAACTCAGCTATGTATATGAGATATGATTCAATTAGCTTTTGCATTGGTGAAACTCAACACATCCCAAAATCTTTCTGTGATAGTCATAAGGGTGCTAAGTCAAATACAGAGGACAAGATGTAATGGCTATTGGGGGACCTAAGGATAATTGATATGCTGGTTAATTTGTTATTTTGTCAGAATGACCTAGGAAAGAAGCCTCTGGAACGCCTTTAAGGGATTATCTGCATTAGTTTATTGAGTTAGGATTATCTCACTTAACTGTGGGCAGTACCACTCTGTGGGATAGGATCCTGGACTGAATAAAGAAATGGAAACTTGCCACACACACACACATTTTTACTCTCTGCCTCCTGACTATATATCCAATGTGACCATTGTTCCAAGGTCTTATCATGTGATTTCTGTGCTATTATGAACTGCACTCTCAAAACTGATGTTTTAGTTTGTTTTTTCTAGTTTTGTTTTTGTTTTGTTTTGCTTTTTAGGTATTTTTTTCACCAATGAGAAAAAATAACTGTTCAATATAAAACCCATGATAATTTGGCTATGAATTTGTCACATATTAAGTCTCCATAATCACAGAATAACAAACCAAGCTAATAGTTTCTTCAACACAAGTATGTTTTTTTTATTAATCAGTTTGAATTTCATCTTAAGAATAGGTATACTGGAGGTGACTGATAATCACCCCAAATCAGTGAACTGGAGGTGGTTATGGAAGTTGAGCTCCCACACAAATTTTGTATTAAAATTACTGTTCCACTGGTATAAACTAATCCTAAGAAATATTTGTTTAGTGTGAGTATTTACAGATCCAGTACAGTAATTTTAGTGGGATTTTAAATCGGGCTCCATGTAGTATTCCCAATCCATCTGTTAATTGCACTGATTACATCCTCTGGCTGATTACACAGAAAATTGCTATCCATGCCTCAGGTCGGGCAATGAGAAAGTTGTGGGTTGAGTTGTGCGAGGGGATAAATCGGTGTAAATTGAAGTAACAAGCAACTGAAAATAAAGGCTGCAATGTTTGGGGAGTGCTGATTGCTTACTACAGTAGGCATCTTGCCTTCCACAGAGTCTAGCTCCGTGGGCAGACTGGAAGATTAAACTGCTAAGTTACTGTGAGACAATATTTTCTCTTAAGCTACAAGCTCCTAAAGTTTGATTTGATGTGAATTTTCATTTGGTAAGGACTGGACTACAAGTCCATCCAGAAGGGTCATTTTGCAGTAATAGCTGATTTCGAATTGTGTACTTAACCTCCCAGGATATGAGTCCTTGAGTTCTGGAGTGTGACCTTCATTGCTAGAAGAAAAACCTAGATCCAAGAAAGCAGAAGAGTGAGGTCCTTGAGACCCAGGGATTGAGAGGAAGTCTCATATAGCTTATCTGAGTATAGTCTTGTGTCTGGAATACAATTTTATCTAGCTAGAAGGAAATGGAAACAGACAATAGTCACAGGAGGAGGGTACTTTTAATTCTGGTGCATCTCCCAGACATAAGGGGCTCACTGTAGCCCCATATATGGAAGAGAGGGAAGAAAAAGATTGAGCATTTAAGCAAATCTATATTTAGCTGATGAAAGTCATGCACAGTCTCTTTTAAAGTAGTATTTATATTTGCTTTGGGCCATGCTATATTTGGTATTTTTAGCAGTGACTCAGATCACAAAGTAGAAGTCTTATATACCAAAATTTATTTTTTTTGAGGGGGAGTAATCTGTCCATGAATACTAGCTAATATTCTGAATAGCAAAATAGGGCTTCAAGATCATGAGTTCACACAGGCACTAAACATTAAGTTGAATCTAGTGAAAAGAAAGCTCAAAGCCTTCCACATGAAGCAGCCATTGTGCAAGATGAGTTGGGAAAAATGCATACTAACTGCAATTCATAGAAAAACAAACTGATTGTAGTTATACTTAATGTGGAAACAAAGTAATGATAGAAATGTAGCCTTCATTTTAGGGAGAGCAAAATTCCAATATAGACACCTTAGTAGTTAGATTACATATTGATTCATAAGTTCCACATTAGCTGTATACTCTAATATTTTTTAAAATTGAAAAGCAATTGATAATTATATGGCAAAATCATCTATACCCCTGGAAGTAAGGTTAAGATGGAAAACGGAGTGTCTCATGGGTTACAAACACCTACTCTCACTCCGGCCTTTTTTGGCAAATTTTAGGAAATTTTATCTTGTTCTCCATAGTTGATACTTCTTTCACAAGTCATATTTAAATACAGGGTAAAACTGAAGGAAGTATCTTCAACATTAGAAGGAATGGAAAAATGGGTGAGTTAAGAAAAGCCATTACCCTTGAAGACAATCCAGGCACAGTTCCCAATACCCACATTATCACACATTACTCCCTACCATCACACTCAGGGAACTGGTCCTCTTCTGATCTCTTGATAGTACCAGGCAGCCATGTAGTGCACAAAACACATATAAGCGAAACACTCATATGAATAAAATAAAATAAATACCCATAACATACCACCCCAAAAAACCCAACAACCTTAAAGTTGTTGAAGAGTGAATGATGCTTTGTTCACTAGGAAATATTTATGAGCCTGTCCTGGAGGACAGGGTACTAGGATGTCCCAGAGCACCATTGTGTTCAGCACGGCTGGAATTCATGATGCCCAGGTGTTTCTAACCTGTGACTCCACAGGAAGGATGGAATTGGAAAGTTAAAGTGGGAGGGCATAAAAAAAATATTTCTCACTATCAGCTGTCCAGGCATACAGTTGTACATATGTGACACTTGTCTCTGTGACTAGCTTGTCCTTGTCTGATGGACAGGTGCTGCTACTAGAGAAGCTGGCACCACTTCCCGTGCTTGAGTACTTTGAAGCAGAGGGATTAATCCCCTCTGGAGATATTTGCTTGTTTTTGCTGTCAGAGCAGCCCTACTTTTCCCTTTGTATCTCCTAGCTTGTGGTTTTTGAAGTTTAGCTTCACAGAGAAATAGGCCTCATGTTTCCTTGGTGATTCTCTGAATCTGAGCAGTCCCTCCTCCACCTCTGCAAACAGTCTCCAAGCTCTCTGCATCCTGTTTGCATTCTGCCCTCTACAAAGGAAAAAAGACCACTTTGGAATCCCAAACTTAAATATTTATTGGAAAATACATTTGTTTGGTTAAAATAGACCAGAGCTACCTCCATTTCTTTCCTTCCTTTCTATTTATATAAATACATAGTGAAAAGCAATGGTATTGTTATTTAATTTTATGTTATTTTCAGTTTGTACAGTCATTAATGCTCACATGTATAAACTATCATATGAGGGTTATGGCAAATTGATGCCTCTGGCTGTCTATAACTTTATCAAAAATAGGATTGTTCTAAAGACCTACACTTTGAAACATGCTTATAAAATCCATGCTCAAGTTGAATAAAAGAAAATGTTATAGAATATTACTGTAAATAAAACTAAATATATCTAATTTTTATCATCTAAATATATTCTACAATTATCATGTATAACGGAGAATCTAAATCAAATGTAAAATTTTCCTGCAATGTGTTTGCCTATTTAGAAATACAGCACAGGGAAAGTACTGGGAGAAAAAAATTGTAGGTTAACATCTGCTAAAGGACGGTATATTACAAAATATAGGGAGAACACTTAAAATTCAACATTTTAAATTATTTTTAATTAATTATTTTGTTTACACCCCAAATATTGCTCCCTCCCTATCTATCCTCCCAGAGTTCTTCACTCCATCTCTGGTCCCCTTCACCTCTAAGGGGATGTTCCACCCTCTAGTGGCTTATATTTTCATGCTAATTATGTTACACAAAAACCTTTACAATGTCCAGCACATAGGATAAATGGTGCCTGCCTCCAGTTGGCTCTGATTGGGAAATAAAGTTGCCGAAGGCCAGTAGCTAGGCAAGGAGACAGTGATGGGACATTTAGAATTCCTGGGCAAGATACCTAAACATAGTAAAAGCAATTTACAGCAAACCAGTAGCCAACATCAAGCTAAATGGAGAGAAACTTGAAGCAATCCCACTAAGATCAGGGACTAGACAAGGCTGCCCACTCTCCCCCTACCTATTCAATATAGTACTGGAAGTCCTAGCCAGAGCAATTAGACAACAAAAAGAAGTCAAAGGGATACAAATAGGAAAGGAAGAAGTAAAAATATCGCTATTTGCAGATGATATGATAGTATACTTAAGTGACCCCCAAACTTCAACCAGAGAACTCCTAAACCTGATAAACAACTTCAGCAAAGTGTCTGGTTATAAAATCAACTCAAACAAATCAGTAGCCTTCCTCTACATGAAAGATAAACAGACTGAAAAAGAAATTAGGGAAATGACACCCTTCACAATAGTTGCAAATAATATGAAATACCTTGGTGTGAATCTAACCAAGCAAGTGAAAGACCTGTACAACAAGAACTTCAAGTCCCTGAAGAAAGAAATTGAAGAAGATCTCAGAAGATGGAAAGATCTCCCATGCTCATGGATTGGCAGTATTAATATAATAAAAATGGCCATCTTGCCAAAAGCAATCTACAGATTCAATGCAATCCCCATTAAAATCCCAACTCAATTCTTCACAGAGTTAGAAAAGGAAATTCTCAAATTCATATGGAATAACAAAAAACCCAGGATAGCGAAAACTATTCTCAACAATAAAAGAACCTCTGGAGGAATCACCATTCCTGACCTCAAGCTGTACTACAGAGCAATAGTGATAAAAACTACCTGGTATTGGTACAGAGACAGGCAGGAAGATCAATGGAATAGAATTGAAGACCCAGAAATGAACACACACTCCTATGGTCACTTGATCTTTGACAAAGGAGCTAAAACTGTCCAGTGGAAAAAGGACAGCATTTTCAACAAATGGTGCTGGTTCAACTGGAGGACAACATGTAGAAGAATGCAAATTGATCCATTCTTATCTCCTTGTACAAAGCTCAAGTCTAAGTGGATAAAGGACCTCCACATAAAACCAGATACACTGAAACTAATAGAAGAGAAGGTGGGGAAGACCCTCGAATACTTGGGCACAGGGGAAAAGTTCCTGAACAAAACACCAATGGCATATGCTCTAAGATCAAGAAATGACAAATGGGACTTCATAAAATTGCAAAGTTTCTGTAAGGCAAAGGACACTGTCAATAGGACAAAACGACAACCAACAAATTGGGAAAAGATCTTTACCAATCCTACATCTGATAGAGGGCTAATATCCAATATATACAAAGAACTCAAGAAAGTAGACACCAGACAACCAAATTACCCTATTAAAAAATGGGGTATAGAGCTTAACACAGAATTTTCAATGGAAGAAACTCGAATGGCCGAGAAGCACCTAAAGAAATGTTCAATGTCCTTAGTCATCAGGGAAATGCAAATCAAAACAACTCTGAGATTCCATCTCACACCAGTCAGAATGGCTAAGATTAAGAACTCAGGTGATAGTAGATGCTGGCGAGGGTGTGGAGAAAGAGGAACACTCCTCCATTGTTGGTGGGACTGCAAGATTGTGCAACCACTTTGGAAATCAGTCTGGCGGTTCCTCAGAAAATTGGACATAGCATTACCCGAGGATCCAGCTATACCACTCCTAGGCATATACTCAGAAGATGCTCGAACATATAACAAGGACATATGCTCAACTATGTTCATAGCAGCCTTATTTATAATAGCCAGGAGCTGGAAAGAACCCAGATGTCCTTCAACTGAGGAATGGATTCAAAAAATGTGGTATATTTACACAATGGAGTATTACTCAGCTATTAAAAACAATGAATTCGAGAGGTTCCTAGGTAAATGGATGGAACTAGAAATTATCATCCTGAGTGAAGTGAGCCAACACAAAAGAACACACATGGTATTCACTCACTGATTATTGGATATTAGCCCAGAACCGTGAAATGCCCAAGATGCAACTCACAGGCCACATGAAGCTCATATAAAAGGAAGACCAAGTGGGGGTGATTCAGCTCTTCTTAGAAGGAGCAACAAAATACTCAAGGGAGCAAACATGGAGACAAAGTGAGGGACAGAAACTGAAGGAGGGGCCATTTGAAGACCTTTCCACCTGAGTATCCACCCCATATGCAGTCACCAAAGGTAGATGCTGATGTGGAAGTAAGGAAGTACATGCCGATAAGGGCCTGATATGGATGTCTCCTCAGAGGCCTTCAAGAGTCTGACATATTCAGAGGCAGATGCTCACAACTAGCCATTGAACTGATCATGAGGTTCTCAATGGAGGAGTTAGAGTGAGGACTGAAGGAGCTGAAAGGGTTTGTGGCACCATGAGGAGAGCAACAATACCAACCAACCACAGCTCCCAGGGTCCTAACCACCAGCCTGGGAGCACTTATGGAGGGATCCAGGGCTTCAGCTGAATATGTAAGAGTAGAGGGCCCTGCCGGGCACAGGTGGAAGATGAGATCCTTGACGTCATGAAGGCTGGACGCCCCAGGGGGTGGGAATTTTGAGGGTGGGGAAGTGGGAGTGGGGGCGGTTACATCCACAGAGAAGAAGGTGGAGGGGTAAGGGGATGGGGTTCCCGGGTGGGTGGGGGATGGGGTAAGGGGATAACATATGAAATGTAAATAAAATATCCAATAAAAAAAAAAAGAAGAATTCCTGGGCAAGGAAGCTAGGTGAGGGAGAAGAAGGGAGTCTGCTTTGAGAGGGCCGTAGGATGGACCACGCTGGGAAGAAGCAGGAGAGTAAGACAGCTAAAATGTAGGTACAAAGGGAAAGCTGCCTCATGGAAGGACTGCTCAGAAGGAAACAAGACAGCAAAGACAAAATATAGATTTAGAAAGTATTAACTTGTGAATGCTGGACGGAAGTGTGGACTAGTCACAGGGAGGTTTGAAGTGCCCAACCATTGAGCTAGTTAAGGTATATTAAAATGTAAAGGCTGATTGTGTGTGTCTCTCATTCTTGAATCCAGAGCACTTAGGGAGGTGCAGAGTCATGCACAGACTCACCGAGAGAATAGAGCAGACTTTAAATATTTACTGCTACATTCCCCCCCAGGGGTCTAATATGCATCAGAAAGATATTGTACAACAATACAGCTTCTTTGAAAGACAGCTGGTATTTTCTTACAAATTTAAATATATATTTTACCATATTACCATGCTTCCCAGACTATCCACATGATGCTTCTTGGTATTGACTCAAAAGAATGGAAAATTTACATTCACCCAGAGCCTATACATAATGGTTTTATGATAGCTTTATTCATTATTTCCAATACTTAGTATGTAGTAAATTGTCGTTCAGTTGGTATATGTATAGAAATACTTTGAGATACATTTAAATAAAATTTTGTTAGGATTAAAAATTAAATCAACTATGAAAACATGAAGTGCTGAGAAGTCTTAAATGCACATGGCTAAGTGATAAATGCAGATAAGAAATTATACAATAGCTTTCTATATAGAAGTTAACCAATGTTAGAAATATTCAACGAATTTGGGCTAAAACTTCCAATGAGGGTAAAAAGTTTTCAAACCTGGTTCATTTCCCCTATAGTTATTAACTGAGTACATAGTGTCAGGTAAGTGGGCAAAAAGATTTAGAGGCTCCAAAGCTTCCAAGAACAAATGATATCTCTAAGCATACTTAAGCTCCATATCTTAACACTTTGATTTAGGTTGTATAGTGAATATTCTTGCAAATGGCAGAGTATCTTATCAAGTGAATTGGGACACCTTGCATCAGAAAAGAATATGAGGACTATTGGTCATATAAGTTCAGGAATGAAGATGTAATGGAGCCTATCAAAAAAGAAAGTGCTCATCAAAGAAGTGGAAGAAGATTTACTTAAACTCTGGGCCACATCTAGAATTTTGTCCAGATAATACTTCATTTTCTAAACTGCTTCCGAAAGAAAATAGACAGAAAGAAAGCATGGCATGGCTTAAATCAGAACTACTGTATGTGCTGTGGTCCATGAAGTCTAAAAGTCCATGAAGTTCTGGAGTATTAATTATTATAAGAATAAAAGGTTACAAATCAAAGTGTGGAATATTTTTTAGCTTCTCTGTTTGCTTCAACTGTTTAGTTTTAGCTTGTGTTAAACCTATCTCAAATGAACCAAACATGACACAAGGTCATTTTAGTAATTTGTTGATAGCATATATTTGTTGAGCTGAACAAATGGCTTACACATGACACATATACATGGACACAGAAGTAATTTATTCCTTCACATACCAATTCTCAATGTAGGTCAAGCCCATCTTATAACTACATAATGGCAAGTCTTTCTTTTTAACACCACTTTGTTTCCCAGCAGAATCTGAACTGATAAACAAATATCCCTCTACACCCTTCTTCAATCCCAGACTATGGCAATGCTTAGGTCCCACATGGCTCCCCTCTTTACTGCTTGTTTACATTCTTCAGACACTGATAGACAGTTATTACATGCCACCTAAAGGGCTACATTGCCAAGCTATTCAGATTCGGCGCTTTTCATCTTTTTTCATAAGTCATTGCCTCCATCTCTTTAATCATTTTTTTTTCTGGCTGTTCTCTGAAATCCATCCAATTTGTTGATATCTTCCTGGTGTGAGGTGCCAAGAACGGAGTGTACAGTGTGATTAAAGAGCCATGTCCATCACTTCTCAGCCAGATGGGATAGTTGCTACTTCAGAACTCACTTGGGATGTATATTGGGGCAGAGATAGAGGGGAAAGAAGTCTCGAGAAAGGAATTCTACAATTAATTGTCCCCAGGGAAAATAAAATAAGCATTTAATTAAAAGATGAGTTTTCTAGCTTTCTTGTTAGCAAGCAGATGCTACTTGTGCAAGAAAGGCAGAAAACAGCATTACTTTGTAAGATAAGGAAACAGTAGCACCAAGCTGTAGATCAGAACCTTACTCACAGGTGGGGAAAGCAATTGTAACTATGAGAAAAATTATCCTGAGAAATGCTTTCAGTTATTCTGAGAGTATGAAAACAGAAGGAAATTTTGGATCAAATCATTTAAAACACTTAGCCCATTTCCAGTACCCTGATATTGCACATAATACGCAATCCATAAAATGTGCCCTACAAAAAAGGTACTTTGTGTGAATTTATATTTATGAAGGGATTCCCCTAAAGGTTTTTAGGTTGTAGCTTCAGATTTAGGTTTCTGTGTACTTGCAGGATGAATGAGAGATCAAAGTCTGCCTGTTTGTTATGTAGTGTGCCCGTGGTTAATGCTCAGAAGCCAGCATTTTCTAGTGTAGTAGAGTGAAACTGAATATAGATATTTCACCCAGATGCTTTATTGAAGCTGAGTTTCACTGCAGCCCTAATTTATCTTTAGCATTTTGCTTTATGCTTATGTTTAAAGTTTTACTGTACTCATTGAACTGTGCTCGATCATTAATAACAGCAGCTATCTTTAATGAGATGTGTGTCACCCTCCAGCAGGTGGCACAGACTAAGAGTCTGAGTATTGAGTTATGCGTTAGAAAGAAAATATTTCTTACGTGGGATTGCATTGTGGAATGAGACAAGTATAAGTATCTTAGAAATGAAATAACACTTGAAATGAGAGAAGAAAGAAAACAAACAAACATGCTAGGATTTCCTGAATAACAATCATATCCCTTAGTCCCTGAAAGGAGAGATAATAATTCAATGTATTGCTATTATGGAATCCAGTAAAAGCTCAGTCAATAAACTGCTGACATTTTTTGTTGAGATCTCCCATCTGTTACTCTCTGCTGTAATAAAGAGAAAGGGATATAGTCACTACAATTCCTGTATTTTCTAGTGTTAGGGCTGTCAAAGACAATAAGTACAGGGCCTTTATTTCTTAGAACTGTGAGAATGTGTCATGTCTTTTGTTGAGTCCTATCCTCCTCACACTTAATCCGATGGTAAATCTCGGTTATGTGTTTAGTCGTAGAGGTATGTTTAATTATGCATTCATATCTTCTCTTTGTTACTTATCTTCAAACATACATTCTCAAGATTGATAAGTACAGGCCAGATTTATAGGCACAATAAGTAATGCTATATAATTGAATTCTTGAACTGAAGGTTCATAACTCCTCAATATGTGAGCGTGGAAGTATCTTTGAGTCTAAAAATGGAAGCATCATGCCCTTCTCACTCCCAGGAAGTTGGAAATTTCTGAGACAGGGGCCTATGAAACCTGAGTGAATGGGAGCAGAGAAAAACTGGAAGCTTCTTTCTCAGGTGTCCACTATGGATTTAAGGCAACCATGTAGCTTTGTATCCACTTTACTGCATAGCTCCTTTCTAAACTGTGCTTAGTAAAGGCACATCCCTAAGAGCATGTCATTTTTACTAATATGTTTCAAAAGAAAGGACAAGAAAATGAATTATACATAAAATAATATAGAACTTATTTTAGAATTTCCTTTCATGTTAAATTTCATGTTTTGGGATGCTCAAATTTTAGGAGAATATAATAAGAAACTGAAAGTTTTTCTAGCCTAAGCTGGAATGTTGTCTTAAGGTTACAATCCAAATATATGGTTATCACTACCTTTGTGGCTACACACTTTCAACATGGTGGCTGTGAAGTGGCTTGGCCTACTGTCATTCACAGGTCTTCATTTTGACTCTCTTCTACATAGTATATTCCCTTATTTCTATTTTTTCTTTTTTCTTTTTTTTGGCTCTGCACACTTGCTGGTATGGTGTCATTAGACTTTGGTAGCTAGTATGTTTCAATAAAGCTGAGATCTCGCAGAAAGTCTTCAAGATCGGTCTTCTTTCAATTGTTATTGGGGAAGCTGTATGGCTAGAGGTGAAGGAATGGCTCAGAAGTTAAGAGCATGGTCCTTCTAGAGGACCAGAGTCTGATTCGAATCACCCACATGGAAGCTCATAACCTACAGTAGCTCCAGTTCCAAGGGATCTGGCATCCTCTTCAAGTCTCTATGGCTACCAGCACACATGTGTACCTACATGAACACAGACACAGATACATATATTAATAAAAATGACTTGAAAAGATAAGAAGTTGTATGATTATCTAGAATATCATTTGGAAAACTATTTTAAACTTAAAATTACAAAAAGCTTGCTATTTAAATGTTTTACTCTCCTTGGGCATAATTTTTGGGTACAGAATGATTTTTAGGATTGTTCCTATTTTTTTTACCTCCTCATAGAGGAAGGCTTCCCCTTTGAAGCAATGTCAAACTCACTCACAATTCAGGACACATTACCTGTTCATGAGTTGAACATACCATCTTCCTACTACTAGCAGAATAGCTTCCCAAGTCATTTGAGTAATTAATTGAGTCTTGTTACCTGGGCACGTGAGAGCAGACTGTGGTGCTTTTTGTTGTTGTTGTTGTTGTTGCTGCTGCTGCTATTGCTGCTGTTGCTGCTGCTGCTGCTGCTGTAGCTGCTGCTGCTGTTGTTGTTGTTGTCTAAATGGACAATCTCCATATCAAAGCTCCTTTTTCATCTCCAGGATGTCATAGTAAATTTGTAAATATATGTCTACTGCTTTGTTTTCTTCTGTTTTGCTGTCTAGTATTTAATTACTAAATAACATGCACAGAAACATATCCAAGGAGATATGCATTCTGGTTGCTCAAGAAAAAAACACTACTTGTCAGAGGCAGGCATTCCTAAACTGATCTTAAGCAAATAATCCCCTAGCCAAATTCAGCCCACAGACATTTTATTTGGCCCATAGAGTTTTTGTCTTTGAGAAATTGAGCCAACACGAAACATTAGTACATTTCCTGTGAAAATTCACATTTTGGACTATTTTCAAAAATGTGGTAGATATTCTTCTAGATCTAATGTACTACACTGCACTGCAGGGTAGTATTTACCCTGTTCTTACCACAAGTCTGTGGCAATCATAATCTATAAATTCTAAAGTAAAAGTTTGAAAAGATATCTGATCAAAATGCCCATTATAAACTAGGGGTAAAGATGGAGGAAGTTATATTTCTGATAGACGGCCAACACTGATATCAACATTCACTTTCCATGTCCCATGATAAGAACAAAGTATTCCCCATTCTAACTTCCAGTGTCCTTGAACTGAACACATAAGTAACCATAGAGAAGGTATGAAAACGGAATGGTATTCTCGAAGAAAGAAAATGCAGGGAAATTGATATATTTATCAATTCTTATGTTGGCTACCTCTTTATGTTTGAAGGGGAAAGAAGAACATATGAGAGATGGATTAGTTCCTCCCAACCTTTAACTTCCCATCCATCATAAACATGAGAAGAATCCAAGGATCACCGGTGCTGAAGGGATGGAGAATCATATACTGCTAGACAATGATGAGGCTAGAGTCCCAGATTGCCTGCCAAAAGATGCTCCAGCCCTATTGCCTTGATATCATCTCAGAACTTGGAATTAGATTTGGTCTTTTATGTTCCCACTCTGCAATATATGCTCATATTATTTTGTAATAAATCCTAAGGTGGTCAATGCACTGTGTATAATCATGTCATGGGCTAAGGATAATCTAATTAACATTATTTTCCTTTCTATAGAATGCTTCACCTCCTCACCTCTAGAGCATTAGATTTTATGAATTGTGTTTAATTCCTCATTCTTTTCTGAAGCCGACAGAGTAGAAAAATTAGATTCCCAGTGGTAAATGTAGACACTGCTAACTTATATTTATGCTTAATTTGCATACCATGACCAAAAAATTTAATCTTTCTGAACCTCAGCTATCCTAGAAGAACAATAAAGTTAATGCTATGCAACTAGGGAACTGTTGATATGTCCTTTTTAGAAACATTCCAATGAAATGGCTATTATGTGCTATGCATGGTTCTTGGTGGCAACTGAGAAAATCATGTCTATTTTATCAAAGGAAAGGTAGCTGTACAAATAAAATACATAAATTTCCCTGGTGGTTCTTAACACACAAGATCTCTCTCTCTCTCTCTCTCTCTCTCTCTCTCTCTCTTGTTCTCTCTCTCTCTTGTTCTCTCTCTCTCTTTCTCTCTCTCTCTTGTTCTCTCTCTCTCTCTTGTTTTCTCTCTCTCTCTTGTTCTCTCTCTCTCTCTTGTTCTCTCTCTCTTCTCTCTCTCTCTCTTGCTCTCTCTCTTCCTCTCTCTCTCTCTCTCTCTCTCTCTCTCTCTCTCTCTTGCTCTCTCTCTTGCTCTCTCTCACTCGCTTGCTCTCACTCTCTCTCTCTCTTTCTCTCTCTGTCTGTCTACTTTTCATATTTTATTTCAACTTTAATTCTTTTCCAAATTGAGCTTTAAATTCAGAAGAGGAGGCTGAGGAGAAAGCTGTGGGTAAAGTATTTGTCATGCCAGCTTGAGGACTTGAGTATATGTCTCCAATATCTCCTAAGGGAAAAAAAGCTGAGCAGTTTTGGTAGCCAACTTATAACCACAGTGTTGGTGGAGGCAGAGAGTGGAAATGTTTGTGGCAAGCTGGCTTGGATAGCTACACTAGCCACACTGATAAACTAAAATTCTGAAAGACTCCCTCCCTCAGCAAACAGATAACAGTTAAAGAACACATCCACCTTTCTTCACACACATGCACATATGTATAAATGCATACTCACCCTCATATGCACACACTCAGAGAGGAACATATATACTCACACATAAACAAACATACTCTCATTTACATGTGCAAAAAACATTCAAGAGAATATTCGTATCAATTTTCACCATAAGATATCAGATGTATATGAACAATTGAGAACAGAGCTATGTGATATTTTAAACATAATCATTGCAGAGAGGAAATATTATTTTCCACATTACCAAACCAGGATACTTAAACTTTGCTTTTTAAAGGGGTCATCGTCCAAGTGCCCTTTGTCACATACTTTTCTGGTACATATACTGTCCATTCTCTGTAAAACAGAGCATGCAGCTTGTATTATGTGTATACTGGAGATTTTTTTTTTTACTCTGAGAACAGAATCCAAACATTTTTTCTTATCTTTGTTTTTTCACTTAAATAAGAGTACACTTCTACTTTCTAGCAATGTAGCTTTCAGTGGGCAATTAATTAAGAAAAGTTTTTGCATCTTCTTTTGATCATCAGCTCTAAAGGGAAGAAGAAAGTTTAAGCAGGATTTCTCAGCTGCTATGAAAGGACCTCGAAGGCATTCATGATGATTGGCAAGAGAATCATTTATTTTTCTTTTTCCTTAAAGGAAAGATCTGTTGGTAGTTAGGAGATGTGATGCAATGAGAACCAAGATTGCTGGGTCCCTTAAACATGCTGTTTACTTTGTTTCTTACAGCATAAAAAACAATAATAGAAAATATGAACAATGGAAAAGTAGCACAAAGATACTAAGGGCAGTTTTGGGTTGTACAAATTTTGTCCTAGTCTTTGTATTATCTTATATTCACCCTTACTTCTTCAGATCTGATACTTCTCCTGAGCATTCTAACTGGATTACAACTGGCATTTCCCAAAAACCACTCTTAAATGGTGCTGTAAGGGTTCCCAAATTGTTTTGTTTAAACACAAAGTATAGTTTCTTTGGTATTATACAGCACTATTTGATCTGGTGACACATCCCTAAGATAGCGTCATGGTGTTACGAAGAGGATACTGGGGGAAGTCATCATATACATATATTTTTACGTATGTTACTCACAGGAGCCTCAGCTGGCCAAATCACTCCATTCTTCATGATTTTAGTTTCTTCACTCATGAGATGGATTGAGGTTGAAATATATGCCAGGTAACATCTTTATAGTTAAGAAAATCAGGATTCTTAAAATAGGTGTGTGTGTGTGTGTGTGTGTGTGTGTGTGTGTGAATTTAGTTTTGTTGTATTTATCTGTTGTAGACTTTTTAAATACTGGAAATCTTCTGACTGCTTACAAGTGAATGGCTGCACTTTGTCTTAATCTGCTGACATCTTCCTGCCAACTGTTTGTTCTATCTTTCCTTCTCCTCCCTCTGAAATATCAACAGTTTAACAACCTGCAATAGACAGTTTTCAGTAACATTGTGTTGTATCCATATTCTTAGAACACTCAATAGATTGAAGATTAGAGAAGTTAAATTTTACGTATGGAAAGGAGGAGGTTCTAGTTTCAGAGACTCCAAGCTTTCTGAGACACTTAACCCATAATGATGACTAATAAGTAAGAATATTTAATTAACAAAAAGCCACATAGATGTCTGACACTTAGAAGGAGTCTAATAAATTATATCTCTTAACATGATTAGTTCACAATTTGTCCTTCTACTCAGATTTCTGGAAAAGATGGTTTCTTTCCAAATCTCCTTGAGGTCTTTGAAACCTGGAAGTGTCTTTGAGAGCCCTCTAATGTATTTGATGTCCATATGAGTCTTTTTATCCTTCTGTGGATCTTGGCTTTTCCCTAGTTTATTTTTTATTTCTCTATTTTTTTCTCATTCTTTCCTTTGGCTTTGTTCCTTTTACATCCACAGAATTGGCATCCTTTAATATCCTCATTATCCAGCCCACCTTGCTTTTGGCCATGGGTAAACTACATTCTCTGGCTAGAGAGAAAGCTTAGCAGTGTGCAGAGCACCCTACCCGAGGCAAGGCAAGGGGAAGATTTAATGCATTTTCTAAATCTTTCTCCCCAGGCTCATCCTCTGTTTTCTGTCATATCAAAGGAGTAAGTTGGGAAATATTTCTTTTCATCCTGCCCTTTCTCCTGCCTTGGTTTGTTTTGTGTTGTTCTGTGTCAGTTTGTGGAAGGCTGAGAACCAGCCTGGTGGTGATAAAAAAGACTGATAATATAGAAGCAGGAAAATCACAAGGGTGAGCGGTGAGCATAGGTGAGGCCCACAGCTTTCCTGCAGGTAACCCGTGCTGTTCCCTCTGGATCATTTGCTTGCTTCCCCCTCACAGATATAGACCATTGCCTGTAGTTTAACTGTCTTTGTCTTTCTTCCTGGTAATTAGTTCTCATTAACCATGTTTTCTCTTACACTATTGTCTTTCCTTCACAGCCAACCTGCTCTGCTCTTCTGTGAGGAACTGTATGAATCTTGCTCAGTTGATAAAAAGGTGTTACTTGTCTATCCCAATAAAACAAACAAAATAGTTATGTTTCTTGAAGGATAACGTTTGCTTTTTGCGTTCATAGTTTATATAGTTCTGACACCCACATGTGATGTCAACATTTTTTGCCATTCCCATTTCACAGTTAGAAACATCAAGGCAGCAGAACATGGAAGTGTGTAATATTCTGATTCCAAATGACTTATACTTTCTGCACAACCACATTCTCTCCTTTTCAGCCTATGGTTATCTTTGTACTAACTGTCAGATGTAAGTTCTTATAACTGAGTTTGTAACTTAATTTTTAATTATGTACTATCCATGGCTATTCTAATCCTACTTCAAAAGTTTTATTTTGTATACATTAGCTTATTTGGCTCAACATAATTTTGGATGTGAACATGAAGAGGCTTACGCTTGTCTGATTCTCACTGAGTTTCCAAATACTCTTGCCATGCACATTGTAGCTATATTATTTTGATTTACTTAGTAGTAAAAACCAAAAACTTCAACAAAATAAGTTTAAAAAAACACATCAACAATTTTCATTAATATTTCCATGTCTAAAAATGCAGATATATTATAGTTTTATTGATGGTAATGATAGTATTTTAAGTTCAAAACCACCGTCATCAGATTTCCTAGAGAAGGTCTATACATCTACTGCTATGCTTACTGTTAAGGGTCCATTTTCAGATGTTAGTATTAGCCTTATTGAAAAGAATGACATGGCTTCTAACCCCTGTAGAATACATCCCACCATCTCTAGTTTTCAAATGTGACTGAGCCATGTCAGCCATCACATTATTTATGCAAGAGAAAATTAAATTTTTGAAACTGAAGTCCGATGCTCATCACTTTGTAACACTGGCAGGCTCATTGCTGTCATCTCACACCACTCTGCCTTCTGTGCAATATGATAGATTTTAATAATCACTTTACTCTGTTTTTAATCTTCTGCATTTCTTCAGAAAGAAAAGCCCTTGCTAGTGTGTGGTTGTCCTAGTAGGAAGAGTACCTCTTAAGGGAGGACGCAGGTGTTAAAGAGTGGCTTCTCTCCCTCATCTTTTGTCCTACCCCTCATCTTTCCCCTGAGTTTCTAGTTGGCAACAGAAGCTGGCTTTTATGCAAATGATTTACAGGAAATGTTTCTTCCTTGACTAAAGAAATATTTAGACAGCAGTGGAGACAGACTTGAATTCCACCCACAGCAGACCTTCTGGTCTGATTCAGTTTTTCACACGGAGAGAACTGAAGCATGAAGGGTGTTTTTAAAAGTTTTTTCAATTATTTTTAATAATGATAGTACTCTCTTCTTCAGTTACTAGCAGTTCAGAAACTTTCTCTCTCTCTCTTTCTCTTTCTCTCTCCCCCCTCCTCTTTTTCTCTCTAAAAATTTCCATAAATTTGTCATTTTCTCCTGGTCGGTTATTTCTAGAGGCTTTTTCTAGGTTAGTATGCAAGCTGTCTTTGAATATAAACAGTGGCGTAAAGATTAAATGGATTCTCCCACGGTCTGGGGAGGAACTAGTGTTAAAGAAAATGATTCTTTAAAATCAGAGAGATCACACTTTGCTCAAAACCAGATTTCTGTGTTACACAGCTGACATAAAGCAGAGCTTGAAACTAAAACAAAGGAAAAGACACCAGACACAAGGAAACCTGGGTCCCGCAAGAGAACATGAAGAAGTCGGAGCACATGTACCTTGTAAGGGCCAGTTTGATACATAGAACTTTCTTAAACACAAAGAAGTGCTACCACCATTTCTCATAGTAGTCCTGGGAACTCTTATTTTCTGGGATGCCAAGTGCCCCCTGAGAGCTTGTTAGCAATGTAGACTCTTCAGCCCCACGTGGACCTACTGAATCACAATCTGCTCTTGACAAGCTCCCAGGTGACTACCTGGCACTGCCAAAGGCAATGGTCCTGTCTCTTCCTTTCTGACTGTCTCTGCCTATTTTCTGTATCTGTCCCCTTTGTCTTGCCTGCCCTTTTATTTCAGCATGTCTTTACACAGAATTTCTATCTGATTTCTCAACCACTGGGTGAAGACTGCCTGTTTGTAATGAATTGCCTAACTCCACAGAGGGGATTTGTATTTAGCTAAGGAAACACAATCCTGGTGTCAGGCTGACTGTCTCTTGGGGTAGGGGGTGGGATTTGTATGTGAACAGGCTATAACTGCTGCAGGGTTCTCTGTGGTTAATGCACAATTTTATTTTTGCAAGTCAGAAGTTAGACCAATGTTTCTTTATTCCCTCAGTGTTAAGAGTAATGCATGGCAAGATTAGCAGCTCTCTTCTCTCTCCCTCCCTCTCCCTCCCCTCTGTCTTCAAAATATTAAAAAAAAAAAGTGCTACATTGTCAGCACAAGAAATCATTTCCTTTTTGAGTTCTTCATATTCAAGCATTAGAGAAGCAATTACTAACCCTGGACACCAGATTAAACCCTGGAAATGGTGTTTGCTGAAAAGATCACCATTTTCTTTGTCAGTTACCTGGGGTTAATAATGCTCTGCTGCATTCTGACCTATTGTTCTTGGTTTATGCTAAGGAAATACCATTAACTCATCCAGAAAAATCCACACCATCTGTTCTCAAGTGCTGTGACACGTGTTTGTTCTCTATGTTACCATGTAACCAAGACTCAAATCTGCTTGGCCCCCAAGGGTTTCGCTGTGAGGGCAAGGTCTGTCTATTCATCAGAAGCAGTATACAGTTAGAATGCTTTGTTCACTGAAGGTCTTACACTCATTTGATGTTAAACAGGAGAAATATTCATAGGCTTATTCTTCTGGGTGACCACAGACAGAATCATGGATTTTAACTGGTGATTTAGGGGAATGTATATGATGAAAGTCAAAACAAAAATTTATGGTGTCTGAGTAGATCCAACTCATGAGCTAATAGACTTTGTTCATTTTGCAAAGACTAGCACTATGCCTAAATTAGTTACCCTTATTTCAGTATTTTTAATAGTTAGTCGTAAATTCTGTAGTAGAGCAATTGATCAACAGTGTAGAAAATTTAATCGGTTTTATTTATGTTGGGTTTACAATGCTAGGTATCAAAGTTGAATATCTAGGCAGGTACTATACTACTGAGCTATAACCCCAACCATGTTTTGAAATTAACAGAATAAACCAAAACAACAGCAAAAACAAAACAAAACAAATCCCTTCATCTATGTGCAGAGAAACTCTAGAAACATAGTAGGTGATAAAAAATACTTGTTCTGTTTCTTAGATTATCAACAAAGATATAGAAATTCTACCCTGCTTAGCTTTTGTGCCTAAAATCAAAGAAATATAACACAGGGGGACTTGTTTCTTTTCTCTATTATTGAAGATACTACATCATGCTTAAGAAAAAAATCCCGACATCAATGATTCTTTAATCCATTTCTAAGAGATATGCCTTTGCCTAGATCTATGTTGATTAACCCTCAGGGTAATTTTATACCCCAAGCACTACTTTGAATTGAAATCGAACTACATATCGTTCTTGCTGAGCACAATATTCTTTTCATCTCAACAAGAATTTATCGTATGCCCAGAATGATTATAGTTAAGAGAAAGGCTAAAATTATAGAAAGTGTACACCTTGCCTTCAGGAAATAGACTCTCTGTGAGTATGAAAACAGAGCAATGTATGTGTGCATGAAATATTTGTATTCACTAGGCATGAAGTCTTCTTATATCTTCTCTTCTATGATGTGACATTCAAGCCACCTGCTCCTCAGCTCAGATTCACTCTTTCTCTTCTTTTTTTCTTTCTATTATAGTCAATCAACTGTCAACTCCAGGTGGCTTTCCTTTCTTTGTATTTCTTGGATTGTTTTCATTTGCTCCGTCTTATGTTTCCTTCTTTAACTTTTTTCTTTACTCTTGAGAGTTTCACACATATATACCATGAAATATTACATGTGACCCCTCACTCTATCCTTTAGTTGCTCTAAAGTAATCCTATAATATGACCCCCAAATAATATCATGATTTTTTCCCCAATGATCCTCTAAGTCGAGTTGTGCTGCCTGTATGTGCATAGATAGAGGGTCATCTACTGAAAGTAGGAATCCTCTCAGTTGCTGCATCATTGAAGAAGAATGATCTTCTATTTCCTAAAAATTGTCAAAACCCAATAGCTTCTCAAAAAAGGAAGGACCCAGATATTCTCTATTTCTTCTATCCCATAAATTTAAGTTGCTTGATATAATAAAGGTCCTTGTGAAAATAATCAGAACTGCTATATGTCCATGATGGCAAAGTCATGCTGTGTCTAGAATACAGAATCTCATACCCTCATCTCATATATAACTATTTTTTTCTGTCATTTCTTCTGTGAAGTTTTCCAATTCATGGATAGGACAGCAAGATGTAGGCAGGGTTATATAGGAGCCCTGTTTAGAACTGAGCATTGAGTCAGTTTGAGATCATCTCTATAAAAGCAAATTTCATGTTTGACCAGTAATTCTGCTCAGAAACCCCATTGTTGGTGAAGTCATAGGTGTTAGGGTAGAACCAACCAGTACTATTTGACTAAATGGTCTTGTTATAAAATTGCCTTCTAAAGATGTGTACATGTACACATAGACCTGGGTTTCTCTCATTCTTGGTCAAGAAATCTTCTTGCTGTGGGCCTGCAGCCAGTGCAGAGATGCAGAATTGGTCAAAGAGCTGACAATAAAGTACATTGTGCTCCTGTGGGCCTGTGCTTCTTTCCAACTGGCCTCTTTTAAAAAGGTCAGATACTGCAATATCATTCTGGCTTTTCATTTGTCTCTTTGATTCAAAATTTGTACCAGCCAGCTTTTAAAAACAAAGTTAAGAATTTTTTCACGTAGTTACAACAGAAAATCAAACCTGAACTGCTAGAAGTAGATCCCTGGTTTTGATTCTGTCTGCAAAGATGATTGACTTGTACAATCACACCTGAACACATCAAGTTCTTTCACCTTTGAGTTGTTTTCTTTTCCGTATGTTAGTCTCTCTTGTTGTTTTCTTGACTATAAGCAAAACATCATTCAGTTTCCACTTAAATAAGTTTCTGGGAATCATCTTCCTAACTCTGATTGGCCTCCCCTTTCTTGGATATTAATATGTAAACCCGGCTCTTGTCCATTCATATGATTTTGTATTTTATCTACCTGCACTGTATTGTCATCTTGTTGAAGTCATGATCTAAGCAGGAATGTTCTCCAGCTTTACACAGCAGGAGCAGAATATACCAGATGGTAACTGAAAGGCAAATGAGAAAATGAATGAAATAAAGGTATCTGAAGACGATGAATGATCAAAGTATGGTTCCCCTGTAAAGCAATATCTAAGATGAAGTGAAGCACAACCAGTAAGTTAATTTTCCATTGTCTCATACAAATTGATATAAACTTTGTACCTTCCAATAATATAAAATATTAAAATATTACACTCCAGGAAAAGCATCTTAAACTAGTCCATAAAACTATCCTCCTTCTGAAGGCTTTCCTGTAAATCTATTTCTTTGCTTTATTAATCTCTTCTTAGAAAAGTGATCTCTAAAGTGCTTTTCATAATGCCTCTTCCATCTCTGCAACCATCCTCTTCCATCTTTTAGGAACATTGTGATAAGTTGGGCAAACTAATGTAATTCAGGATATACTATCATAACTATATTTTATCTGCATCTTTGCTTAATATGAAAAGTGTCTGTTGACATGTATAGGAATATTTTCACAGGTTTCATGGATTGCTGTTTGAATATCTCTGAAATGCTGTTTTCTGCTCCCTGTCCTGGGATTAAGTTTTTTCTAACATTCTAACCAAGTCCTTTACATTAAAAGGAAAATTGAAAGTTACCTACAGAGAGATTCTGGTTTGCTGCATGTGCGTGTGGTCTTTCCTGATACATCACTAGGCCACAACATCTTGTCAGGTTTACTGGGCTTTACATTGCTTTGTGTTTTATTAAAACAAAACAAACAAACAAAATGCACTTCCTTCTGAAAACAAAGCTTATCTTGTTTTCATGTGCTATGGGGACACAAAGAAGGCATAGTTCTTTGAATCAGCATGTCTTGCCTAAGGCCACCCTGGTTGGAAGAGTCTTTGTTCTATGATAAGAGATGCTAAGATCTCCTCAATGGAAAGGCAATTTATGACATTAGTCCCAGCACTTGAGAAAGAATGTGAGTCTCCTTGGCTAAGTTATGATTTTATAATGTTCACATTGTTATCCCTTTAAAATGCTTCAGGAATTTTGGTAGATTGATTCCAAGCACCCTCCTGACCTGAAATTCAATTTTCCCATTGATATTGCCTCCTTTTCCGATTTTTCATCTCCCCTCTAAGGTCACTTACCATTTTCTATCACCTGTTTGTGTGTGGATGAAAGCTCCTTCAAGGCTCAAGCAGGCCTTTATCACTTTGAATGATAGACACTCGTGAATCAGGCCAACCATTATTGAATATTTTTCTGTTTCCGTTTTCTTGAGGGCTAATATCCTGCAGTATACCTATTCATCAACAGTTCTTGGTACCTATATTGGAACTTTTCTCTAAAGGTGTATACAGAGTGTATATTGATGGAGAAGTGGGAGTTGGGTGGAGATGCTTCTCTCACTGCAGTGCTGTATTCAGAACAGAGTATTTTAAATTATCAGCACTGATTCTCTTGTCCTAAAGGGAATGTTGTTAGGAATCCTGAAAGTCCTCCATGACACCAAATCCTATCTCCCTTTATCTCTGTAAAAGGAATTCTCCTTGTCTCATAAATATTTGCCATGCAAATGTCTCCAAGAGACAAGATAAAATGTTATCACTTATAAATTTTCTAAGTTATGCATATGCGCCCTATTCTATTTGTCTTGGCACATGTGGACGGTGACAAACAGAAGTTCTAGCAGAGAGGGAAAAACATGATGTCATTTCTTCCATGTCCCATGTTAGTAGGCATTGAATATTTTTCTCAGTTCTTTTAGGAATTTATTTGAGACATTTGCAAAAAAAAAATCTGTTAATAGAAATTACTGAGTTCATTATGAGACACAGGATAAGGGGAGGAAAGTAGCATGATTTAACTTTCTGGAAAACTCAAATTCTGAACTGTTGGCTGAATTTTATTTTTGTAGAAAGGCTAAGAACCCAAGGGCATTATCCAGAGCTGACAGTTATAAATCAGGGAGTTCTCTGAATTTGGCTGAGCTTATTAAGGGCAGCATTATCATTTATAAGAAAATTCCAAGAAGCTTTTTTAAGTACATGGAGTCCTCAAGAAATATGAAAAACACACATAGAGTGAGCTGCAGGATAGGCAGTGCTCTGTCTCCTGAGGATGACGGGTTGTCTTGACCCAGGCTGGATTTGAAGCTGCGGTTCAAGATACTACAGAGCCAACTTTCAGATTGCTAAGTAATCCCGTCCACCACATCTTCTCTTCTTAGTCTGTGTCAATTTTTTAAAAGTACCTGAATTACATTTTTATGTTGCTCTATAAATAAAGCAATTGTGACATTTTAAATACATTTATAGGTCCTCTAAGTCATTGCTACTTCCCCTTAATTGAAAGGAGTTAAGACAGTTTGAATCTGGTAAAGGATAAAACTGGGTTCAAATTCAACTTAGAAATATTCAAACTTTTTAAAAATCTTGGTACAAATTGAACATGGGACGTTCAAAATGATCTACTTTCAGAGAGCATACATTATTTTATACATAGAAAACTCACAACAAATTGTAATGAACTGTTCATGCTTCGAAGCAAGTAGGTAGTCCCTGCATTTTAATCTTCTTTACCTAGTTGACTGTCTTCCTGTCATGAATTTATATTTCATTCAACAAATTTAAATTTAAATTTCTGCTTGTTATGTTCATGAACATATTCAGAGATTTAAAAAGAAATCCCCTGACAACAACAAAAACATCACAGCTACCATTCTGAAGAAGAGATGTTTAGTAAGTGCTATGAATCAATAAAGACAGGATAGTTACTTTGTCAAGTAGCTGTTCATCCCAGGATGACAGAAGATTTCCTAGAAGAGATAGTTCTTGAACTGAGCTTTGAAAGCTGAAGGCAATGGAATGAGATGACTGTTCTGAGAAGGACAAATACTTAGCAATGGAGTGCTCATTTAACAGTACAGAATAGGCATGATGAAAGCTAGTTTTTAGAGGAGAGTGCAAGACAACCAAGGAAAGCTTATCATTCCAAATTATGTGTTTGGTATCTACGCTCAAACAGATTTTAAATACGAGTGGAACTCGATGGAATCTGAGCTTAGAACAATGATTCTGACGTTAGAGAAAGTAGACTGACCCCGGGGAACTGTGAAAAATTGCACGGACAGGAACAAATAGCTGGTTTTTTGTTGTAATTTTGTTTTGGTTTTGTCTTACTCCCAGATGTGAGTGGGAAATCTAAAGCAGGGTTTATAGAATTGTGTGATGCCAGCGAGAGGAAGAAGTTGAACTTACATTAGTTTTAGCTTCCTGCTTGGGCAGCTGAGTGGATGAAACGACCTTAGCAAGAGAGGCAATACTGAAAAAGAGGTACTTGCAAAAGAGATGAGAGGAGGAACTGGAGGACAGGAGGATGAAGCATAGCAATAGCACAATGAGAATGTGCTTAAACATCACAGTGCTTCTTTTCTTTGAAGAGGCCTCTCTGAGTAGACTCTGCTTTCTCTGTTCTATTCTAACACTGTCAATGCCTGCCTTCTCCATGACCAACTGTCCCTTAAACATATTTGTCGTATTTACCTCCTTCCTTGTTAAGTGCATACTATTTATATATTATCATCTCTTCCATGTTACAAGACTACATTTTGTCATTAGAGATCATCTATAGTCTCTGCCAACTCCAACAGTCCTATACATCTTGAGGGAGAGACACTGCTGATTAACAGTATCTGGTCATGTTTGTAAATACTACATGCTTCATGCTTTGCATACTTTCATGGTGATTTCTTTTTGGAGTGTCTCACATTAGGCCATTTAAACTTCAGCTTATAACTAATTATGAATTTAGCCTATGTATTTCTCCTAAATCTATTGAGCTTTTCTTGGAGCACAGAAAGTTCAGCAGCCTTTGATCAGACTTCGGATATCTTTCAGGGTTCTGCACAATTTGAGTACTTCCAAATACACAGATACTGATGATTTTCTAACAACTATGCAAAATATGCTTTGATCTTTACACAAGGAATACAACCCTAGAGCAGAACCACCAAAGACTGTATTTTTCCTATTTTTTTTTATAAAAACAGGAGTAATAGTGATAAAATAAAGAAAGTGAATTGTCTAAAATCAAATGGAAGGAGAGGACAAGTTTGAAAATATGTACAAGTTTGATAATATAGACAAATTTGAGACAAGTTTGAGAGATATACAACTTTAAATGTTTTTAAAAAATCACTCCACAATTCCAGAGAAGCACTGCATCATGAGGATCACATCTGTTCAAAGGTTTAATGCTTGTGTGGGCAATGTAAGGGAACTTCATCTCAAGGGGTAAAAGCACCTTTCCCCCGTATGAACATAGACCTGAACTGATGAGGAGGTCTGAACTGTGATGCACTGTAGAACTCTCTTTTCCATACATGCTCTTTGTTGATTTTATTTACATGATATTTTAATAAATTTCCAACAGCTTTATTTACATGATATTTTAATAAATTTCCAACAGCTTACTTAAAACTGTTCTATCTATAATTCACCACTTTTCCTTAGCTTATTCAATTTGATAGCACTTAAATTCATTTAAATCATTATTTATAACAGGCGATTTGTATGTCCATTTCTAAATCAACATATGTAAGTTGATTATATATCTTTATCTCTATCTATCTATCTATCTATCTATCTATCTATCTATCTATCTATCTGTCTATCATCTATCTATGCAATCTTTACCTACATATCTATGTAAATATCATGAATTACCAAAGTGTAGATGAATACTATACAGTGCTGATTGAAACAAAATCATATCTAAATCCCTAAAATGGCCCTGAGCACGTAGTGTCTGTCAATGTGTAGTTGATACATAAGTGACTGGAGCCAGTGGTTGATTGTCTTGGAGCTTTTTCATATGTTAACACTTATTCTAAGAAATTTATGTTCACAAAATTTTATGCTCTTGAAGATATAGTAAAAATGTTGAGTGAAACATATGATAAGAATTACTAGTACACTAACAAAGATTTTGAGAAATAGGTATATAGTTGGTGTTGGCATTTCTCCACTGATACTTCTTAGCACACACCAAGAACACACATTTGCATGCACACAAAAATATAAACATAAATACACACATGGAAGTTTTAATAATATAGATAGATTTATAGTAACTCTTTATTATTCTTGGCTTTAAAAATATTTTGTAAGGTTTTTTTTCTAAATCAGGTTTACTATTTAGGTTCTTCTTGAATTATGCTATAGGAATGCACATTAAGCAAGAGAAAATGAGAAGAAAAAATTGAATAAGCATTTTGCTCTCGTTTTTCAAAGATTTTTGATGCTCAGCTTCTTTGGTTGTGTAGTGCTCTCACAGTTGTTCATCATAATCTGATAGTTTCAAGACTTTTGGAAGAAATCCAGAAAAAATATATATTACTCAGCAGCATTAATTGATTGCATATGGAAGTAAAAATGTTAACTTATCAATTTGTGTTACATGCCATATTTTAATGGAGTGAGAGATAAAGGAAGGCAACAGCCAGGATGCAATTGTCAATCCCAATAAGTTGTCCAGCCCCTTTTCATCTCACTACTTCTTTCTAAACCTTAATACTTACGCAAACCACTGTACCATTAATGGAAAATTGTATGCACAGGTAAAGGAGAAGAGAGAATAGAGTGGAGATTTAGGGATTGGAAGATGAGCTTAGATTTCTTAACAAACCTGAGAACTCTGAAACATACTTTCAATTTTAAATTATTCATGTGTTCATTCACCTACACAGCAGACTTTTAAAAAAAATGACAGAGAGAAGAAAAACAAGGTTCAAGGGATTTGACTCAGGGAGTCAGAAAAGAGGAGCTTTTATTAGTGGAGGTGGTTAATAAATATAGAACAAAGAGGGGAGGAGTAAGATATCAGTATGGATGTCTGAACAAGTCATAAGGAATCATACTATTAACTATCTACTTAAAAAAAGTATACAAAACACTATAACACTGGTAAGTCTGTAGATAGATAGATAGATAGATAGATAGATAGATAGATAGATAGATAGATAGATAGACATTTAAGTAAAATTTTGTCATCTAGTATAGTAGTATTCAGTCCAAGAACCAAAGACAATCTTATAAAAATGGAAAATCAGACATAAGAAGCCCTATTTTAAGTTGTTGGTCAGGTTTGTCCAAGAGATTGCACAAACATTACAGAGTATTGCAATTGACCTTGGTTAAGCTGCAAAGGTTGAAAGTAAGTCCCAGTTGCTGAAGACACCATAAATTTCAGACACATGGCCTAATGGTCTCTTCAGCTGGAACTAACCTGAATGCCTCCTCACTGAGGATTGAATTTCATGTTGACAAAGGCACTGTACAAGTTTCCCAAGGAGGGAAGCAAAAATCAGTCTTACCCAGCTGTGATACCTATGAACTACAGTGATTGGCCTGGCAAGATAACCTCAACACATATCTTAGCTGTAGCCAACAGCTTTTAAATTGGACTTAAAACCTGCTCATTCAGAGGAAAACCACGCCTGCTATTGGAAATCTTGTACATATCCAGTACTAATAAAATGTAAGTTCATGAATCTTGGAGGGAAACCTATAACCACCATCTTACTAAACCAGCCAAATCTTCAACAACACTCTAATATTCGTTAGGTGTAGTCCTTACTAGCCATTAAGAATACTTCCTTTTTAATAGAGAGGACTCATTACAGAAAACACCAACAAATGAAATTTCAAAATTGTGGAGTCCAGCTCTCACAGGTACAACTATAAATCAGTGCCTGTACAGGCTCAGGAGGCATTGCAGAAGAGGGGACCTCAAGATTCTAAGAGTCAGAGGATCAATGAGCTTGCTTTGATATTGTGTCTTCCAATAATATAATACATTATAACTATACTGTTATGGCAACAACTTGACTGCCTAAACATGATATGAACAAAGGGGAAAAATAAAACATGCCAAAGTGGGAGGGGGGGAACAACCCAAAGAATAAGAGGAAATTAATGAATGCTGAAAGTGGGAGAAATTGTCTTCTCCAGAGAAGGGAACACCGATTTGTTGTCTAGTACCAAATTTTCAGCCCTAAAAACAGTCAGAGCAGTTTGTACTTATGCATTTAGGAATATATGTGTATAAATATATACAGATTCATATACTAATGGGTGTGTTACAAAAATTAATTTAAAAGAGGCAATGAATTTAAAAGAGTAAGGAGAAATATATGAGAGTCTTTGGAGAAAAAGGAAGAGGGAGAAATGATGCAATTATATTGTAATTTCAAAAATGAAATATTTTAAAAATAAGGACTCAAAAATACAATAATATTAGAAGCATGATACACTATATAAAAATGAATGTTATTGTTATTATTAAGGCATTTTGGATCCAATAGAACAAATAACAGATAACTTATTAATATTTATTTGTACAATCTTGCCATCCCTACATAGAAACTCTACCAATTAAGCTATTATAGGATATAGTTTTCAGCTAATTTATCAGAAAACTCTGCTATGGCGGTGCTTGCCTACTACTCAAAAAGCTGAGGCAGGATGATTGTGATTTCAAAGCCAGGCTCAAAAAAAAAAAAAAAAACAGAAACAAAACAAATTTTAAAAACTACAAGCTACCCCATGAAGTTGCACATTTTATGAATACACCATGCAGATTAAGAACTAACTAGAATATGTTATTAATAATTCCAATAGGATGCTTTCTAATTACAAAGTGTTCTATGATAGAATTTGGCAACTAATGGGCCTCATTTGACTTGCACAGTGGACATTTTTAATTGCTTATTTCATGCAGGTATTGTGTCCCACCTGGGTGACGGAGGGATTGGTTCACTTCTGAAAAAGATATGCACTATTCTCCTACCAGTTCCAGGCCCCAGTCCAAGTTTTTATGATGGAGATATGAAATATCAAATTGCCTGCTAGTATTCTATGAAATGAAGAGTGATGATAAGATATAAAAATGAAACCAAAGCAGCCAGGCTAATACATATATTCAGATACTTGGGAGTACTATGATGGAAAACAAACATCAGTATAAATGGACCAGGCAGTGAGGATGCAGAGATAATTCCAATGAGATGGCCTTCATTTAGTGGTTTTTAAACTTGAGAAAGAAACCTAAAGGAATGGAAGTGAAACAAATCCTGATGACTAAGTCTCATTGACGTTGTAGAAAGGAATCATGTAATGATAATAGCAGGCTAAGGTGATAGCTCTAGGATAGACAAGAGTTCGTGTGTGTGTGTGTGTGTGTGTGTGTGGTTTGTCTGTGTGTGTGTATTTATGTGCATACATAAACACATAATGCTTAGGTCTTCTAAAGAGAGCATGCATAAGAAAAACATACATATGTTTGCGTATTTTATATAATGTATGCTATGTAAATGTGTCCTATTCTCCCCCACAAGTATATCCATATATAATACATGAATGCAAGAGAGATAAAGGAAGACTAAAAAGGATGATTGAGAGGAGGAAAGCTATAAGGAAGAAGAGCATTGGAGAAAGAGAAGGGGAGAAAAAAGCAAAACACAAAGGAGAGAAGAGTGAAGGAAAATGGAACAGAGATGAGATACGAGGCACACTTTTTAAAAGCATAATGGAAGGGTAGAAGCCAGTCACCCTTTCAATGTTTATTAGCAGGTTGCTTATGTAGGCAACAAGCTGGACACTCAGACACAGTGGCTGTGTATGAGGGCATAGGAGCCCTCACAGGAATGGCTGCTGTATAGGAAGCAATTCTGTCTTGGCCTGGATCTGCTGCAGAGGCTAGCAAATTCCTGAATCATGCCTACCACGTTTTCTATTTCTTCTCAAAAAGATAATTACCTTTTAGAGGATGTTAGCGAAGGAAAATGTGTTTTCATTTTAGAATCATGTTTGTCTTACATAAGTTAGTTTTCTTTTCCCTGCAGGCCACAAAGTGTGGCCAGCCCTACTTTTACTGAAGGCATTAATAGAGCCATCAGGCTGCCAGTAGAGAAACAATTGCCTTGAGAATAAGAAGTATGAGCTCATATATAATTCACACATTTACTGATTGTTTCCTACCTGCTCTAATTCTTAAAGAATTTAGCCAGGAATTGAATATATACGCGCACACACATGCACACAAACACAGAAACTAATTTTTTTAGAGATGATCCCTAGAAGTGATGAGTGTCGCTTCAAAATGCTTTCTCTTTCCATTAGATTAGATTACTGAGCCAGAGAGTAGATTTTGTCCCTTGCAGACCAAGACACTGATGAGCGTCCTGAATTAAAATTTATGTCTCCGCTTGTTACTGGTGTACCACCTGGCTCCTTTGAATTATTGCAGATACCAAATGAATTTTATAGTCGATCGGAGGCTGTCCATGCTTGTTAAGGTGATATTTCCATCGCTGGCATAGCATGTAATCTCATCTCCTTGGTGACTAATCACACTGCTGAATCTGCCATCAGTTAGCTCCTACTTCCTAAGATTGTCTCTAAGTCATGTATCTCAGCTCTGAATCACAGTCAAAACATGGTCCAGTCTTAAAAGACCAGTTGATGCTCTCCAGTGTGCCACATCTTCCCATAGCTGCAGCCTCTGCTTTGTGGCATCTATTCTCTAAATGAACTCTTTCTTTTTTCTGATGGAATTGTCCCCTGTTTATATCCTTCTCTTTCTAGTTGCTATTATCTTCAACTTCTCTTCCTTCCTGTTTAAGACATATAGGATCACTAAAGAGGAGAGTTTACTTAGGTTATCTTGTTTAATTCTTTCAACTCTGTATTTCTACTTTTATCCATGTAAAAAGGGTGCCCAAGGCCATGCAAGTACTAAGACAGAAAGCCCAAGATTCAACTTGAGATTTTAGGCTTCCATAGGTCATGCTTTATTATAGCTGCTATTGTCTCTTAGTAAAGCCAAGAATTTTTGCCACATTCTTCTAAATCTTATGCTGACTTTCCCAGTATAAAAATAAAATCCTTTTTGTAGAAAAAAAACTCTAGAATAATATTCTCTTCAGTCTGTTAGCATCAATTTTCATAAAAAACAATATAGAATGACAAAGACATTAAACAGACATTACCAAGACTGGATTTTTAATATAAATTATGGCATGAATTAGTTAGTTGGTTTGGGTAAATGCATGTGTAGCATTTTAGGGATGTGGAAAGAGCAGAATATCTGCTCATAAGTGTATTCTTCTGGGGTCCATGGGCAATTTGATCGACCTTGAGGCAAATATATACCTGTAAGTGTCCTCAAGACAAATCCCAGGGGCTGCTTATATTTCTGTTTCCTGAGCAACCCACTCAAAAGACTTGAGCTAAAGGCATTCTCCCTAAAGTACAGTAAGGTAATTTCTTTCTTTTTATAATCCAGGCAATCTGTTTAATGCAAAACCTCTTTCTAACTCCCCAGGATTCTCTTTGCCATGGGATCCAAGTAAGAAAGGACTTAAAATAGTTTCTTTCTGATGTCAAAACAGCAAAATTGAACAAATGAAGACAAGGTGTCACTTGTGAGATCCCAGAGGCCTCAACAACTGCATTCTGTTCCCAAGAAATCTCCCATTTTATGTTTTCAATAAGACTGACCCCCTTGCTAGACGGAGATCAGGAGTGAAAAGTAACTGAAATAGATTCCCTGCAACAGTTTTAGATGATATGATATCCTTGGGCTCCCCTTGTCCTACAAAGTTTCTATATTTCCATAAAATTACAAAGGCATTATGTTTTGAGACAAATAGTGTATTAGTAACTTTTCTGTAGCTCTGATAAACAATATCATGATCTATACAGCTTAAGGAAGGCAACCTTTATTTTTGCTTAAAGTTCCCAAGGTCTAGAGGTCATAACAGTCCGTCTTGCCAGAATCTCTATAATTACATCTGGGATGCATACAGGAAGCTCAGATATCAAAAAGTGGGTAAAACCAATGTTCTGTCCAAGCCCTCCCTCAGTGATTTATCACAGGGCTCTATCTCTTAAAGGTTTGTACACAGCATCACCAACTAAGAACCAAGTGCTAACATACATGAGGTTTGAGGGGACATTCTCATCCATTTCATGACTATTTGAAAGCCACTTAATAGCTTGAGTCAAGTTGCCTTGATGATTAGAGGAGAAAATCTATTTTTCTATTACGAAGCAGTTTAGGCTGAGCTAGAAGAGGTAGTGAGAACCTCCATGCAGGGCAATAACTAATGTGAATTTCAGCTAAAATCTTCACCCTTGAAAAACATCAAGCTGGAGCCACAGAACCAAGTAAGGAATGGAGAAGTGAAGGTTCTCCTAGAAATGTACATTAAAAAAATATTCTTTTACAATTTGTTTTACACAGACCTGATACATAGCTCGATTTAGTTCACATGCTTAGTCTCTGTGTCCAGCAGATAGGAAGAATGAAGTGAAGGAAAGAAAAGTTTACTAATATAATTTTTTAATATCTTTGCTTTGGTTTAGTTTTGTAAAGTGTGTGTGTGTGTGTGCGTGTGTGTGTGTGCACATGTACACACACATGTACATGTAGCTTTGCCTGTGTCTGTGTAGGCACATGTAATAATTGACTTGGTTCATGGTCCCACTAAACCAGCATTTCTTCTGAAGTTGGCTGGAAGATGACTGTATAACCGAGTTCCCAGCAATTGGTGCCACTGCTCATCTATTCTCTTCATATATTCATATATGGTTTTTCTCTGTAAACACACTGAAGACTGACTCAGTCAAGGGATATTTTGTCTATTTAGCATGCAATGACTTTAGGATAATGCATAAAGTTAAGATTCACATTTTCATATGCAATACTAAAGGTCAATTCCCATATAATTCTTAGATCTTAATTTGTGATTCAACTGCAAATAAAAATGAACTCATAGCTTCTGTAAATTCTCACCAGCATTCCATCTAAGCTATGTTTCACCATCCTCCTGGGTGGTGGCTGCCACCGGACTTCAGCATTGCTGGGGCCTCTTTGAGAGTAAAGGAAAGGATTTTCATAACTGCATATAAAAATATTTTTTTTCATAATTTGAAAAGAAATCTAAAATGAAAGATATTTGAACAACTCAGTTTACGGATGCTATAAAAGTCCAGTCCTTCATCATTTGCCTCAAGATACAAAATAAATTACACTTGAGGTAAAGGGAAGCTAAGTCAGAGAAGCATAGACAGGTATGTCATTTGGGTCCTGTACGTCTGTATGGCTCAATTACTTGGTTGTCCATTAAAATACTGTAATCATTTAGACCAGTGAGCACTGGTATTGTTTTTAAAAATGATTTGAGAATGTTATTCATGAGTACACATATACATATTCAACACCTTCTTCACCTGGCTTTAATTTCTTCCTAGTAAACCCCAAACTGACTCCCAAATTCACGACCTTTCCCTTAATTATTACACACACACACACACACACACACACATGCACACACTATTGAATCTATTCAGTGTTGTTCATTATTTACACATGATTACTAGGCACTGGGGATTGCCTCATCATCAGAGAGTTTAACTTCAAGAAAACTGATTCTAACTCTCTAAGTGGGCATTGATGGTCTGGAACTGTTTTCCTCAAAGGGGTCCTTAGAACATTCTCCCCATACACGTTTCCATGTCATCTGGTGTTGTCATTATGTCTTGTTTAGGCAACAGTGTCATTGGTATTTTCTGGATGCAACTACATTTTCCTGTTAAATGACACTATTTCACAGTAGTTATCCTATTTCACTGGCTCTTATAATCATCCCACTCCATCTTCTGCCATGGATTCTGAACATTAGGTGTAGTGTGTTACTTATATATTTATAAATTGGCATTGAGCATCACACAGTCAATCTGCATATTTGAGACCAGTTTTAGATCTACACCATAGCCTCCCTTTGCTACAAAGTGAAACTTATTGGTGAGAAGTGGGAAGATACACTTATTTCTAGCCACAAGGGTCATTATTTATGAAAAAAAAAATAAAAAGTATGCTGGTTTGGAAGAAGGGCAGTAATTATTCTCCTTTAGGGTAAATGAATTCTCCATCCACTGGCAGGTACAAAAACCTACATTTCCAGTTATGAGTTCCCTCTTTAATGACAGCTGATGATAGTTAATGTGGTGGTTTTAAATAGAATGCTCCTCTAGTCTCATATATTTGAATGTATGGTTGTCCGATAGACAATTTAGGAAGGACTATGAGGTGTGGCCTTGTTGGAGGAGGTGTTCCACTAAAGGTGGGTTTTTTTTATGTCTCTAAAGTTCATATAAAAGCCAGTTTCTCTATCTGCGTTTTTTGAATCCTTCATTTATGGGTCTAGCTCTCAGCTCAGGCTCTGTGCGTGACTGTCTATTGCCATGCTCTTCACCATAACAACCATGGACTCACCATCTGGGGGATTAGCAAACCCCCAGAAAAGGCTTTCTTTTACAAGTTGCCTTGCTCACAGTGTCTTCTCATAGCAATAGAACAGTAACTAAGACAGTTATACACAAAATAATAGTGCTACTGCAGCATCATTAAAGACATCTTTGCAGAGTTTTTTATTGCTGCAGTTTAAAGGCTTTATAACTAGGTAGGACTATAGATTGCCCCCCACTTTGGTAGCTTGCATTGCACCTTCCAATGTTCGAGTGCTAATCTATAGGGAAGGGTCTTCCAGGTCCATTCCAGCTTAATTATTCCAAAAGTACATGGTATTTTAAACAATATAGATTTACTTCCAAGTCCTGAGATTCAAACAAGGGCCATGATATTTCCCATATATTTTGGAGAGTCTCTGGAACCTCCTGACATTTTATGATAGATTTGAGGTCAATTGATCACATGATTAGAACCAAGTATACTCTTAAAAGTGGCTTGCTGGTATATATGACTCTGAAATATTTATGCTACTGTACTAGATATAGAAAAGATACTATTAATATTTTAAATTAGACATAAATTAAAGTTAACCTAAACATGCATAACCATGTCCTCTAGGGATACTTGCCATTATATGCATATAGGAATTCATTATTTTAAGTTTTTTTCTTTGCTTTATTTCATTCATACTTTGGCAGTAACTCTAAAATTCAAAACTATTTCAGAAGTTGATTTATCAATTTACTTCTTTGGAATTGATTCCTGGCTATTTGAGAGGAGAGCAACAGCAAAACTGACAAAGAAACCAAGTCAAATTTCTCTTCTGTCAGGACCTTCTCGAGGGTTTGAAAATACCCTGATAGAAACGGGCAATCCAGTTCTGCATGCTAGAGTAACAGTATGTGTGTCATCCTCTGTACATGACCAATCTAACTACATTAGATATTCATCTCTGTAGCCAGAATGAGTTCTATTCATTAAGAGAGGAGAAAAAGCTGAATCTCAAAGTTGATAAATGCTCCTTTAATCCTGTGTGATAAAACTAAACAGAACCAACTTGAGAAGGAAACGGTTAATAGGCTCATTCCTTGTAGTCTCTCATGAAGGAACCATAAAATGATCTCAAGTCAGGAGACTGGAATAAGCAAAAGTCATGGAGGAATGATGTTTCTTGGCTGCTCTTCATGGTTTGCATACCTTGCCTTTTTTTTCTAGGTGCCTAGAACCACCTGCCCAATGTAGCATGACCCACAGTGTACTGGAGCCTTCTGCATCAATCACTAATCAATATAATGCACTGTGGGCATGTACACAGACCAATCTGGTGAAGACAATACTCGATTTGAGACTCTCTCTTCTCTAATTTGTGTCAGGTTGACAAAAACTAAAGACATGATTAGGGTCCTTCCTTTTCCTTTCTTTCTTCCAATTCTGTATGTGTGTGTAGATGGTGGTGGTGGTGGTGGTGGTGGTGGTGGTGGTGGTGATGGTGGTGGTGGTAGTGGTGGTGGTGTGTGTTTCTTCACATTGTGGATCTAACCCAGGGCCTTGTTCATTTTAGTCAAATACTCTATCGTTGACCTATATTCATAGATCCAGCTAAGGACATTTCAAGGTAAAACTCTACTTGTATTGGTGTTATGTATAACATGTTTCTGTAGCTGCGATGTCTATATTCGTGCTGACTTTTGGCATTTATAGAACAGCTATTGCTTATTTTCATGGTAACTTCTCTTCAGATTACTGTTGTACTTCTCTACCAAGACCTCATAGTTTGCTTGGTTTCATTTTGTTTCAGAGTTTTCAGTCATGCAACCATGCCATCCCTAAATAATGACAACATTGTTTCCAGTTTGCTAATGCTATTCATGGTAGCAGTTACATTCAGTGGGGCTTTAAGTTTTTAAGTCTATTTTTAATGATGGTTCCTAAATGCTTTAACCTCTCTTTTAGTCCACTACCCACCAGAGGCAATGGAAAAGAAAGGATTTGGGGAAGTGGACCTGTTTAGAAAGGGGTTTTTCGAGCAAATTTTATCTGCGTTGTCAGAAAATCAGCAGTTTAGTTCACAGAAGCCAACAGCTACAGCTCGATCCACTCACTAACTCTTTACAGATACACTAACACCAGTTTGGTAGATTCAGTATAGAAAACAGGAATCAACTGTGGGGGCACTACCTAGTAGAGACAGCCAGGCCTCATATTCTGCACAAGTCAGCAGGAGGAACCCAGAGGGATGCCAGGAGAAGTTCTTTACTGTCTCTTTCGGCAAGACCACAAGCATTGGACAGCTAGCAATATAAACAAACCTAGCTCAGTGTCCATCACTGTCTGCTGTCCATTAAGTACTTTTTATACTCCTTCTAAACACTGAGTGTCCTCCATGGGTCTTGTGTCAGAATGTGTCTTGCCTCAGCTCATGTGTCTGTCTCAGCTGACATAGCTTTGCCAATCAGCTTGAGTCTACAAAAGCAGCAAAAGCTGTAGCACACTGCTAGAAGTTTTTGGTGCATTTCCGTCTATGGAGTCCTGACAAATGGAGCTCAACAATGTAGTGTAAGGCAGACCAATACATACCTGACTTTAGTGAAGTGCTTGCTTTAGCAGAACGTTTTCCCAGTTTATGTTTCAGCCAAACATTCCTTCGCGAGTCTGTCTTAGTCTTTCACCTGTGTCCACTTCAAGAAAACTCTTTGATGTGTTCACACCAGCAAAACACCATCCAACATAACTGACTTTCCAAAGAAAACCTTTTGTTTCCACTTCAAATCAGAGCAATGCTAAATAATATTTGTGGTTGAAATGTTGCATACACTTTACACAGTGCTAAATTTAATTTGTATCCTACAAATTTCATATGTTTCTACATGTTATCATGAGCAAGGAAGTTATGAATTTTGTGTTATGCATATGCTTGTAAGATACATACAAGTATAAAATACATCAAGCATTTTACTTTTTCAACGTAACAGCTAAAAGATAAACAACCTAGTATAAAGTTGCCAAAGTTCTTAGAAGTTCAATGTCCAATAGACATGAACAGTTCTCAACATATGTGTCATTAAAAAAATCATATCGAAAACTACAATCAAATGTTGCTTCACACTAACAAGATGGCTAAAATGAAAGAAAAATATAAACCAAACAGTTAAGTGTCAGGGAGGATGTAGAAGAACTGGAATCTGTATCCCGTAGTTCTAGAAGTAGAAAATGCTGTAAGCACTGCCAAGAGCAGTTTGAGTTTTCCTGAACAAGTTAAATCTGGCATTAACCTTGGCCTATTAGTTCCACTTACATGTAGGTACCCTCATGATTAAAGCAAATGTTACAATTTGAACTCTCTTCTTTAAGTTTATTTAAACGCTAAATCCTCCAACTCCTAACAGTACTGGACCTAAAGTTATAAACGAGAATATTTATGGTTATAATTAAGATTATATAAGCTTGGAACTGGAGAGAAAGCTCAGAGGCTAATGCTAATTACTCCTCTTCTAGATTACATGATATATTTTTGTTTCCAAAATCATCCATATTGGGCATCTAGTGACCACCACCCGTAATACAAGCTTAGAATATCCAATGTCTTCTTTTGGCTTCTGAAGACACCTGCATTCAATTCATGCATACATAAATGTACACACACACACACGCACATACACACACAAACATGCACAGAGACAGACAGATATATAATTTAAAATAAAATGAAATATTTTAAAAGGTTAAATAGGATTATAATGACATGCCTTAATCCAATATTACTGTTTCCTTACAAGAGGAAAAGATACTAGGAATGTGAGCATATGTAGAAGAGATCATGAGAAAACCAGAAAAAAAAATCAAAGGAAAAACCAACTGTACTACATCCCTCTATCTGCATATGCAGTGGTCATTTGTTAAGCCTTTTATATTATGTTCTGTTTCAGTACTTGGTCTTTTGCTTGTATATGCAAGACATAGAGCATAAAAAAGCACACACACACACACGCACACACCATGACAAGAAAGTATCCAGGATCTTCCTTGAAGTAGGAAGGAGAAAGAAGAAGAAACACTTGAGGATAAATATTAGTGAAGTGTGTTGTTTAAGTGTGTGTTAATGTCACAATGAAAATACTAAATATCACAATGAAAAATACTAAATTTCACAAAAATATATTCTAAAGAAAAGCAGAGCCTACCTAATACATCTCCTTAAAATTTTGTCCTAGTTTTGTATACAATTCTCTTTTTTATGTTGGTTTATTATGACATCTGAATATTCCTTATGGTTTTTTACAATCTCCCAGTAACTATGTTCTTTACATTTTTAAAATGTGTGTGTTTGTGTATGTGAGTGTATGTGTGTGTGTTTGTGTGTTGACATTTGTGCATGTGTAGGCAGGAATGTGTGTAAAAAGACCTGTGGAAGCCAGAAGAGAGCTTTTTATTCCCTCTAGGTGGATTTACAGGCAGTTGTAATCCTGTCAGCTTGGGTCCAAACTTGGATCCCGTGTAAGAAATTTGGGTCCTCTGCAAGAACATCAAATTCTCCTAACCACTAAGCCATCTCTCCAGCTCCAAGTGGTTTGTTGTTTTCACTTGCTTTTTGATAGTAAAATATATTGGATTCTTGTCCTTTTTTGCAATTATTTTTATTCTTGCTGTTTTAGTTTTACTTTGCATCTAAGTTTTGGAGAACCAATATAGATTTAAGTAAAACCATCCCTTATGTATTCTATACATTTTCCTGTCTCTCTCATATATGTGTATAAATGATCATTCTTTTTCCTAATTTGTATTTTGTACCTTATATTTTATTTAACTAACTGAAGTTTGTAGCATGGACCAGTAACTCACCTCCACCCCATGGGCCTTGGCAGGTTCAGTTGTCCATGGAGGACTATTAACTACTTATAAGCTGATATCTCAAATGCTGGGTCCAAATTAGAGGGAGATTTCCTCTCAAATATCATAAAATAGATTGGCAAAAGAATGAACTCTTTCCATTAAATCTCTTTCATGAGATTAGATAGATTATCATGGTAAGAGGTAAGTGTGTGTGTGTGTGTGTGTGTGTGTACACGCACACGAGTGTGTGTGTACAATATTTAGCACATATAAATGTGTGCATATAAGCAAGTGAAGTCAAAGATATTGGAGAACGTTAGAAGTAAAAAATACCATTGAAAATTTACAACAGAGAAAGCCATGTACAGTTGTGTAATTTTAAAACACTGCTCTGCTCTGGATGCAACATAGAAAATACATTTGAGGAAAATAACACTGAAGAGAAGACAATTAAGTGGATTTTGTAATGCTTCAGGAAGAAATTATGATTTGAATGACAGGGATGGCAGAAACATGGAGAGAAAAGAAATTGAGAGATTCCCAGATGACTTTCCTTTGGATTTAGTTGTGGATTGGCCTTAAGGGGATGTAGAGTAACTGGAGTCAAAGACAACAGCTAAATACCAGAGGAACAACTATTTTTGATGGTGATAAGTAGGAGTGAGGGTTTTTCCCCCCCTCTGGTCGTGCTCATTTATAAAACTGCCTATGTATGCATTTAATTAGGCAATTATATACTCATGCCTGGAGCTCAACAAACATCTGGACTCTGTCTATGTCTCTGTCTATGTCTGTTTGTCTCTGTCTGCCTCTGTCTCTGTCTCTCTCTATCTCTCTGTTTCTGTTTCTCTCTCTCTCTCTCTCTCTCTCTCTCTCTCTCTCTCTCTCTCTCTGCCTCTGTGTGTGTGTGTGTTAGAAATTAGAATATATTTGATTAGTTGATGGTTGAAACTGGAAAGAACTTTCTTGTGGAAATGTCTTAGAGTAAGAAAAACAGAACCTTGGCCATGCTTTGTGAAACAAAAATATTTAGGGGAAAAGCACAGGAAGCAGAGACCTCAGGAGACATGAAGTAAGGGAGAGAAGCATAAAGGGTAAGGGCAGGTACTAATCTAATGATGCAAGCTCAGTCTCAGACACAAAGCCAGGTGAGAAGGCAGAATACTGCTAAAATTGCTGAAAGGACCTGAGAAGTTGAAAACCTTCCTTTCCCTTTCCATTGAGGCAAGAGTCATTCACAACCTACACTTTGATCTCCATTGGTTTTTCACACTGCTTGTTCCCCTTAGTCACTGTAACTCATTCTGCCTCTGGATCATTCTGAAGGCAGTAGGAGGGGCAATACTTTCTTTTACATGAATGATATATGCTTCTGCAGATTGCAATCTTCAGAACAGTACACATACCTTTCTCTTGTTAATATTGACGAAATCACATAGAATGTCTCTGATGAGTTGTTAAACAAAACAAAATAGAAAACCAAACAAATGAGCAGTTCCTTCGCTTTTTCCACTATCTTGCCAGTGATGCCCACCCTCCCAGGAATGGTGCAGGAAGAATAGAAAACAATAAAAGCAGATGAAGTTCTTTTTTTGTTCTAGGTATATAAAGACTGCAAAGGAAATAGACACTGTAGTTAGGTGTCCTTTTACATTTATTCATTTTTCAATTGTTTTTTATTTCCATTTTATGTCTATGGTTGTTTTGTATATATGTGTATCTGTGTACATGAGGGCTTGGTGCCGTGTAATCCAGAAGAGGGCCTGTAACCTACTGGTTCTGCTGTTACAAACAATTGACAATTGCCAACCACCAAGGAAGTTCTGGGAACTGAACCTGTATCTCCCAGATGAGCAACAAATCTCAGGAACAGTTGAGCCATCTCTCCATCCCCATGATATCTCCTTTTATACACATATCAGTGACAGAGCTCACAAGTGTTATTACACACTACACGGCAAACTTCATTTAATTTCCAGTCACCTGCTTCAAATTCTCCTTCAGAGGGATAGTAAACCTACATTATATTTACATGAAAAGAAATACATTATTATGTCTATTTTGGAAATTTTGCATCTACTAGTCAGATTGCTCTGACTTCCCATCTCATTCTTTCTAGCACTCCACTTTGCAAGCCTTTTACACAATCATGGATTGCACTGCAGCCTTGGGCTGGTGGTGTCATGCTATTTTCCTCCAAAGGTGCTGTCCTTCCTTTCAACTTTGCTTCTTCTCACCTTGAGGGGCCCTAACCATTTTGATGGTCTGTGTGTCTGCAGGAGGAGGGTGTGCCTGATATTCCTACCTTTTCTGTCTATAGGCACTGATTATTTCTTATTTGATTTTCCCACTTCATTTCCATGTTTTTCGTCCTCCTACTCAGTGTCACAATGGGAAAAGGGAAAAAAAAGAACCAACCCAGAGAGCATTTAATATGTTAAAAAAAAATCCTTTGAAATGATACATCTCTGTCACTTTGCTCTCACTTTTAAATTATAAACTAAAATAAAAATTGGCATATTGATAAAACGCTTCCAAGGCTGCTGCCTGCTGTTTCCTGGTGATTAGGTGTGAGAGGGTGGCCTTTCACAGTTCAGATAAAAAATATGCAAATGATGATATTTAAATTGACAGTGTAGTGGAAGAGGGAGCTACATATTTATTCTCTTTCCCTCCTACTCTTTTTCTTCTTCTTGGATACCTAGGGAATATTTTAAAACTGTGTTGGAGGAACTGAAGATAAAAGAAAATTCACACTTACCTGGCCTCCACTAGTCCTCCCTGGAAGGAAAACATTTCTCCTCTAGGTTCAAGAATTCTCACTTGCTTTTCTTTGTTCAGATGATGCACTAAACTTTGTGGCTTTTCTCCACAATCCTAGGTGGGGGGACTCACATATGTTTTTGATATTTGCCATGACCTAACCTTGATATTAAGCTTCTAAATATCTTTGATCCATCCAGTAATCTTCCAAAGAGTTAGCTTCCTATTAATACACTGAAAAACTAAAAAAACGGTGTTAGATGGCTTTCAGTGTCCTATGCTAGAAAGTCGAGCAGCAGGGCTAGATCAGTTGGATTTTGAATTATGTATGACTGTGACCAACAGGAGCCAGATGTGCCCAGGGAAGAATCTAAGGAGTGACTGTCATCTGTATGTGAGCTGGTGTCTGAGCACAGCTGAAGTTGTCAGGGCTGTTTTAGTAACTGTCAGTGCCCACGTGGATGCTGTTAAAAAGGCACATAAATACAACACAGAAAACAAGAGGAATAGGGAGCAGACATGCACAGAGACATGACCTGACATGCACAGAGACACCGTTACCACACTGTAAATATGAATCTTAACTTACACTTTCATCCTGTCCTCTGCTACACTTGCAATGACGTCAATTTAACTCGAAACCCAATAAACGGATGGAGCCAGAAGTTTAAAAGGATGGATGGATAAGATAGATAGAGAAAGACAATAAAGCAGGCATTGGAATTTTCTAATGTAAAGAAGATCTAGGAACTGTGACTTCATAAACGCTGCGATGTTTTGAAACTATTAAATAAAGGAGTAAAGCATCAGTGCAGATGAGTATGGACCATGGCTGGATGTGATATGTGAATTTTTCTGTGTGTATCTAGAACTGTGTTTCTCTCCTACCAACAGCAGTTGAAGGAAGCACTGGAAAACTAGAATGGATAAAAATTTCCAACAATATCCATATTTGTTGAATGACAAACAACTGGATTATTCAAATTCTAAGTTTCTACTTAAGCATGAATTTAGGCTAAAATAGTACTGACTTCGATTCCAAGAAAACTTCAGCTCTAGAGAATCAGCAACCAGATTCCAGGGGAACCATATATTACTCTGGCAGGATGAAGAGGCAGAAGAGCATAAAAAAGATTCTTCTCTAGGAATGAATGCAGATTCCCCTTCTCCACCTAAAATGGTCCAAAACCCAAAACTTCTAATTTAATTGTTTTTTAATTATTCACTTTACATTCAGCTCATTGCCTCTTCTCAATCATTCCTTGCCACAATCATTCCCCCATCTCCCTCCCCTTCTCCTCTGAGAGGGTAGGCGCCCTGGATATCCCCTCACCCTGGTACATCAAGTTTCGTCAAAGCTATGTGCTTCCTCTCCCATTGAGGCCAGACCAGGCAGCCCAGCTAGTAGAACATATCCCACATGCAGGCAACAGTTTGTGCGACAGTCCCCGCTCCAGTTGTTTGGAACCCATAAAAAGGTCAAGCTGCACATCTTCTACATATGAGTGGCGAGGGCTAGGTCCAACCTGTGTATGCTCTTTGGTTAGTGGTTCAGACTCTGAGAGCCCTAAGGCTCCAGGTTAATTGATTCTGTTGGTTTTTCTGTGGAGTTCCTATCCCCTTCACCAAAACCCAAAACTCTTAAATACAATAAAGCATTAAAAACAGAAAAATCAGTTCCACATCTAACCGAATATTATGGGTTACATGCTAAAACACAGGTGAACTAAAGATCAGCATATAAAATTACCTGGAGTATAATGTAAATATGAAGCATAAGCAAATGTTGTGTTTAGATATAGATGTATTTACTAAGATAGCTTATTGTATGCAAATACTCCCAAATACATTTTCAAATATCCCCAAATTAAATATATATATATATATATATATATATATATATATATATATATATATATTAGTATTTAAAACAATCTAGTCCCAGGTATTTCACATGTGTTACTCCATTGTAGGATCTAGTTTTTAAAAAAATTGTAGTATCCATTTTAGATTAAATATTTAATGAAAACTCTAGGGAAGGTAATAGAGAAATGAATAAAGAGTAGCTTAAGGATGTGGTATTTGCTCTGGGGGCATGTGGCTAGAATACTGTAACACTGCTTTCTCTGATGGTGCTTAAAGGGCCACAGTGCCATTTAAACTTCATGGCTTAATTGTGCCACAGAGCCTTACGACACTGTCTTTTTGTGATCTCCTCTCTCTTGCTTTGTTCAGTTCTTCAACTGGAGAGACATAGCACTCTACTTCTGTGGTTTGAAAGAAAATATTTGAGTAGCATTGGCCATTCATGTCTTTCATTTTAGCACATGGGAGAGACAGAACAAGGAGGAGACAGGATATATGGATAGCTGGCACCATGCCTATTGTGAAGACCATGGGAACCCCAGGAGCTTTCTCTAGAGACAACATGTCTCTTTATTCTTTTATCAAAGAGAATTCATCATGTTGAAAATCTAAACTCCTTTAGTAAGAGAATGACCTGGTGGCTTTTTTTTTCTTTTCAGTGTCTCATCACTCATTATTGTTTGATCTGTGAGCCTTTTGAGAGGAAGTCAGACCAGGATGTCATTCCACCACAGCACCCTCCCTTTCTCTTTCAAGCTATACCCCTCCCAATATCCTCAGTGAGAGGAATGAGAATTGGACCATGTGATGTGACAGTATAATTTAGTAGGCTTTATGTGTAAGAGAAAACAGAAGCAAGCACTGGGTAAGAAGTATAGGTTTGTGTCATAGGATTTAACATCTCTGTAAGACACTAATGTAAAGTTACATAAAATAGGCTGTGATCGAAAATCCACTCAATTAAATTCTGTTGAGGGTCCTAATGGCAGGCAATCACCTGAGGACTTTAATAATAGCTGGCTCTTATGGCTGCTAAGATGTTTCATTTCCTTAAAACACATGTGAGTTCTGCCCATCCACTGTATTTGCAGGAAAACATCTCTGTAACTAAACTTGCTAAGAGTTAGGAACCTCATTTCAACCATGCCTCCCTTCAAATATATGTGCTAAAGGGTAAGTGAAAAAAGGCTCTTCATCTCCCCTCCTTAGCCATAATTGCTTTGCACTTTGCACAGCAAATAATGTTTATTCTGACAACTGCTATGCTGCAATTTAGTTCTGCACTAGACACTCATAGTTATTAACAGACTGTATATGTTGAAGGATATGTTTGAGACCAGAGCTGCCTTCATTTTAGATGCTAGATGTCCATTGAGAGTCTCAAGACCACTGCTCCTTTTGACTAACTAAAAGTATCAGGCATCCTATGACTTTGTTCAGGTTTGACAATTCCTTCAAATAAAGTGGAGATATTCAAAATCTTATGCTTATAATTGGAGTTACATGATAAAGGATGTAAGTCAAGACTGCCAGATGAAGAGACACATAGGGAAGCATTCGGCTTGACTCTGTGTTCTTTCTTGTGGAGTCATGGAACAGAACCTTCTTAGCATACTGGAATGCTTGTCAATAATGAAGCTCCATCAAGTTTTTGCATCTGGATTCCAAAGTGTAGAATCATTAAATGAACTTGATGAATTGGATTAAACCTCTAGCCCTTTCCTCTCTGCAGAGCACAGGCTAGCCCAAAGTCTCAACATTTCTTTGTTAATCTGATTATTTATAGGGTTCCAACAAAGAATATCATTAGTATACCCTCTTAAGACTGAAGCAAAAGGCTCATGAATAAAATTTCTACCACTTGGGTGGTTAAAACATTCTATAAAGTCTATGCCAAGAACCCAGGCCAAAATAATTAAAATATACAAATATTTTATTATTCTGTAGCTATCAGGGAATCAGAGTCTGCTCTTGTGCTTCTTAGTCTTGTTAATAGAATAATTTAAGAATGGCCACAAATTAAATCTCAAGAAGAAGTTATTGGAATTAAAAAGAAAAGCCCTGGGTTAGGCAATCTTTAAAACTTTGTAGATAGTTAAGAGTGTAAGACAGAAAAGAAATAGAAAAATCCACATTGCTTGAGTTAAACTGGCATGGAAGTAAGCCTCATGAAGAACAGGCAGCTATGCTGCAGGGAGGTGAGCTTTGGAGATGTAGTGAAGCCAAAGTGTTAAGAAAAATCATCATTATCTGAAAGAAAAAAGAAGAAGAAAAGAAAAAAGTTACATCGTTATGAACCATGGTGACCCAAAAGAATATCACAGCATCCCTGGAACCACGGCACCAAGAGACTTTAACTCTGGGACGGAAAAGTGCACTATCTCGTTAAAGGAATGCTCTTGGTTGCTATCAGTTTGGTATATGAGACTTGAAAGTGACTAAGAGCTTCCCCTTAGGTAAGAGATTAACCAGCTCAGCTGAATTAACTCTTTCATGTTTTGGGTAATTTAGAGTGCTAGTTCTCCACCTAGACTTTTCCTTAATGGGCTTTCAGACAGAGCCCTGATAGAGGCTCCCATAAGTGAACTAGGACTAGAAGAACCAAAAAAGATCCAGAGATACATGAAGGGAAATAAGCCCATCACAGTGCAGTCTGTTTGATGCTTTCTGCCAGTTGGGAAACAAGACCTCCAGCACAATTAGAATTTGTTCTAAAGACTTGAAGTCTGAGACCTAACGATTATATTCCTTTCATATTAGACCTTTGTGTGAGAGTAGCAATAAGCCATGCTTAAGGCATGCATGTAAATGGCCATGGGTACTGCATCATTACTTTCCTGGACATAAAGGTAACCTTCCTTCTGGCTTCAGTGAGAGCTAGACTTCTACCTTATGGATTTTAATTGTTCCCTGGTGGGGAGCCATCCTGCAGCCTCATTTAGGATCCTTAGCAACCCTTTGAAGAGAGCAACTTCAAAATCCACTCAGACCCTGTTGTAAGACAGCGAAGGGGGGCCTTAATTCCTGATGCTCACAACCTATATTCTTGTTTGACATCCTTTTCCCAAAAATGTCTTTATCCTTGTCTTTATTCTGATGCTTAATATCTATATTTTAAAATGTCTTTTAATGCACCTCAATTTTCTTCATACTGAGTAGTCCAGAAGAAGTTCTTTTCTCTCCTTAAGCTAAGCATCCAGTTTTATCTGAACCACAGTCAATACATCAGAAGAAACTCCAGGCTGTTGGGCTGCAGTGTGGAACTGTGTCCTCATCCCTGTTGCCTTTGATACCATGTTATAAAGGAATTATTATGTTCTATAATTACAGTAATGTTTTTGTTTGAATTGAGAAGTGGATAGGATCCTACTCCACTCTCTCTAGCTTACCAAGCCTGCAAAGCAGGGGCATTAGCACAGGCAACATGGCTGCCTGTTGTGCCCCTACACTTTTGTTTATCACTATACTTACATGTAATGTGTCCCTTCCTTCAGCAGGCTCTGTCTTGTGTAATTTTAGAGGTTTCATGTGAAGTAAAATATGAGGTAATTTAACACTGGACAGGTCTTCTATTCTTTTCTTTTCAGAAGAATGTAGCTCCTTTAAGTCTTCAAAATTGCTGACAGACTTCAAGATTAACATTTTCATGAGAGTAGAGATTTTGAAAAACACAAACACACACACACACACACACACACATTATATATTGCATGCATTTTGTTCCAAAGGACTTCTCCAACATTATATTGAGGAAAGTGTGTGTCTCTTTGTGTGTTCAGGGACAGGGGCACAATGTTCAAGTGGCAAAATTTCAAGTGCATGTTACATGTTTGTGTGAGTGTATGTGTAGGGATGTGTGTAAAGAACAGAGAACAGACTCAGGTGTCCTTCAGCAGGGGTGTTTCACATTGATTTTGGAGACAGAATTTATCAATGGTGTGAAGTGCACTGATTAGGTTGTGCTGGCTGGCCAGGAACTCCCAGATAAACAACTGTCTTCACCTCCTCCTCATGGGATTTACAAGAATGTGCCCTCATGCCTGGCTTTTTCATATGGATGCCAGAGATAAAACTCAGGTCCTCACTGTTGCATGGCAACCACTTTCTCAACTCTGCCATCTTTCAAGTCTGGAAAGCTGACATGTCTAATGATCCCCAGCAGTGTTTGCCATTTCAGGTTACATGTTTTTCATTTTCAAACCCATCACTCTTATGTGCAAACCCTTCATGATGATTTGGTTTTCAGAAGGATTTAAAGAAAGAGTCCAGCCCTGGATGGTGTGATTTCAGAGCCATTTCTTCTTTCTTTCCAGGCTTTGAGGAAAAAAGACCAATGATTTCTATTTTCTGAGAATTCATTCTTCTCCAGGAAAATGTGGAACTAGAGATGACACTCAGCTTAGCCTAGCCAGACTTCATACTCTTGTTCTACATAAAAAAAAGTCTTGCTCTCACTGCTGTCTCATCTTCAGGAGAGGCCTATGAGGCTGTCAGCTTTCCTACACACATTTGGACATCTTCAAACAGTGGTGGAATTATGAAGTCCTTGTGGTGTTTGCACATGCAGAAAATTGTGGCTTCTATTCAAGGCCTATTTTTAGCTTGATTTCAATTGTTTCTACCAGCTTGCTATGTCTCTGAAAGTAAGCTTTCTTGCTCTTCTTTATTCTTCATGTGTTTCTCCCTTTTCTTTCTTCCATCAACCCAGATATTTAAAGAACAGTGAAAGAATTCTGTAACTCATCTGTCATTTAATTTTTCATAAACATCATGTCTTGAAACATGTTATTAAAAATCATTTATGCTCTCCCATTGTCCTCCATTAAGTCAAAGGAATGCTCATTTAATCTGGTATTCAAAGTTCATCATAAAAGTGTTCTTCTCAGGTATATATTATGTTATTCTGTTTATATATTGAATCCACTTCAAAACAAACCTATAAAGCGGTGGTTCTCAACCTTCCTAATGTTGTGACCCTTTAATGCAGTTGCTCATGTCTTGAAACCTAAATGTGACTTGACCATAAAAATCAGTTTGCTGTTATTGAATAACTGTAATTTTGCTCCTGTTATGAATCACAATGTAAATATGCATGATATCTGATGTAAGATTTCACCAAAGGGGTCATGAACACTGGTTGAGAAGTTCTGCTGTAAGGTATTTTCTGTCTTACAAATTTACTTTAATATCTCAATGATAAAATTCATCAAATTCCTCATCTAGCTCAAATGCTGTATCTGCCAGAAAACCACCCATTCTGTCCATCTGACCTTCCTTTCTTCTTTGTGAATGCAATAGACTTCTGATGATGACATGTTAGGCAGAGCATTACTTGTTACAACTATAATCATGAAGACTGCAGAAATATGATATTCCAGGCTTCAAAAATCTTAAAGCTAGGGGATAGATACAGAAGTATATCTAAATGTAAAGGTGTTGCAATACAGGAAGTACAAGATTCTACAGAGGTACGTGAAAGAAGAAGATGGCCTAGTCACAAACACTGAAAGCATCTAGGAAAAAAGAGACACACTAGAATAAGAATAAACGGCACTAGGAGGAATCAGTTTGATTCAGTGCTAAGCCTCAAAGGTAAGAAAAGACCCACTATGAAGAAAACATCTTTAATAGTCAGTAGGGCTCTCCCATGACTACCTTGGGCTCAGGTGTCAGTGGACTGCAAGGCAGTCACACTTTATTTGAACATTATTCCAAAGAGACAGGTTATGTGAGGAGGGGTGAAATAAAGGATATTGATATATACAGAAAAATATAGATTACCAGAAGGAGGTTTTCAGTTTTGAAAATGATAAACTATACAGGAAAAGATACAATGAAATGATTAAAGTTATAATATAGAAAAGAAAATGTTTTATTGGGAAAATGCATAGAAATGAAGCAAACCACTGGAAGAGATTAGTCCAACACAAAGCCCAACTACTTGTATTTGCAGAAATATATTTGAGGAAATTAGGTATAAATATTCGATGAATTACAGACTGGATTTTCTTATCCCTTGGCTCATGAATGATTCTCTGTCCAAACTGTCATTATACTTTATATGTGACTTATTTTAAAGAAACTAAATTTAGAACTTTGCTTTTTGTTTTATCATGTATTTGTTTTGCTTTTTCTGTCTTAACCTGTAATAGTGACTTTTCCGCGTTCTGATTCTGATAAAAGACCACTACCAAGACAATTTACATGAAGAATTTATTTTGGCTTGTAGTGGCAGAGGGATAAGAGTTCATTGTGTTAGGGAGGCATGGTGGTACTTAAACAGAGAGTTGAGAGCTAACATCGGAAAAGCAAGGAGCAGAGAGAGTGAACTGTAGGTGTGTGGGACTTTCAATCTCAAAGCCTGCTCCTAGTGGCCTAATTGTAGCAAAGCTGTATTATCTAAACCTCCTAGACAATGCCACCACAGGAGACCAAGTGTTCAAATACCAGAGATTACTGGGGACAGTTTTCTTTCAAACCACAGCACCACTAGACTAGTTTAGTATGGTCCATTGAGAAATTTAATGGAAGTCACAGGCGCATATTCTATATGCGTTTAAAGTCCGCAGTCTAGAAAGGTGGCCCAGCTTAAACTTAAAGGTCCGAGTTTGATGTCCAAATCCCACAGAGGAAGGAGAGAACCAAGTTCAGAAAGTTGTCCTTTACAACTTTCTACAGTCTACAAGAAACCTACAAGTTTACTGTATCGAAGTACCCAAACACACACACACACACACACACACACACACACAGGCACTACTAATTAATTACATTTATTATAAGCAAAAGTAAATAAAATGAAATGTCATAGTGACTGAATTATAAAAGCCATAAAAGGGGAAAACTAATATTAACAACACACAAAATATTTCTATGCTAATATAAAAAATTCTAAATATATTTCACATTTATATTGAATCTCTGAAACCTAGAATGTATTTACCACTAGTATACAACCTAATATAGACTAGTCCTAGTTCAAATGCCCACTAGCCACATCTGGTTGGTGACTACTGTATTGTGAAGCAAAGGGAATAACAGATATTACCCTCTCCTTCACTGTTAATCCCTCTTGCTCATTCAACAGTTATTGATTTGAAATCGCACAAAATGAGAGAATCTCCAAAGGTAGTCGTAGGACATTCAGTAATTTCTGAAAGTGCATAAAATTGATTCACCAAATTAAAATCAGCAATAGCTGCACTTTTTTCAGCTTTGGGGCTGGAAAAGGAGTAACCTTTCTCTTAATTAAGACCTTCGGGAAACTGAGCACAGTTTTACAGATGAAGCTGACACTCTGTTAACAGAAGCTACCCAAACAGGAACAGGGCGCATCCTCATGAAGAAGTAGTCAGTTATCCTCACTCTCTTGCCCTTCCAGAAGAACATATGACACAGACAGCATGAATTAATACAAAATTCATCTCATGGATGTAAGAGAACTTGATCTACATTTCTGTAAATTCCACTATTGCTGTGATGTATTAATAGTGTTGATTAGTGGGTAGTAGTTCAATCTTGATTGTCAACTTAACTGGCTTGAAAAATGCCTGGGAAATTAGTAAAGGACACACCTCTGAGTGTGCCCGTGAGGGGGTTTTCAGAGATGATTAGCTAACAGTTACTGATCTACTTTGTGTGTGTGTAGCATCATGTCACAGACTGAATGAGGGGAAAGTCAGCCTTGTAAGTACTCTCTCTCTCTTCTCATTCACTTACATACATGAGGTGAGTGGTTTCAGCCATTCGATCTATCCCTATGATAGTCTTCTGTGCAGAGTAAGCATCAACAAAGCCAGCGGCCTTAGCCCTCTAAATCCATGAGCTAAAGTAAATCTCCACTTTGTCTCTGTCAGGTGTTTTGTCATAGAAAAGCAGTGTTTGCTGAGCAACACTGGATGGCAACGAGATTGTAGGGAATTCACCATTGGCACATAAACACCAGAAAATTCTGTCAATAGGCTCACACAGATAATAGATTTTGCATTGAGACATGTCCCTTGGCATGGTAGATATCAGCAAGTATTCGAAACAAAGAATATGAAAGGTGGGAGGGGCCTCAAAGACTGCGTTGTTATTATTGCCACACTCTCCTGTTTTTGAATTCATATTTTACAACTGAGGTCATAGTTATGGTATTTCATATCTGTCACATTTAAAGCAGAATTCAGACCTGGTAGATTACTTGTGCTAGGACACATTTTCTTTAACATTATGATAAGATTTAATAAGAGATTTTCCCTGTAGAATAATTGGAGCACATGTGCTTTATATATTTGGTATAAAAAAAATCATTCTTCAGAGATGTTCTTCCTTCAAACGGTTAAGCTTTATGTATTCTTGAGGCATTGGCTATGTCCCTTTAAATGGATTCTCCCACTTATTTTAAATTTCTTAAAATAAGAATATCCCTGCTATGTATGGTCGTCTTTGAAACCTCTGCCACTATACTCCCAGCTGTGGCTACTGAAGAGCTCCCAACAGATTGCTCTGCTCTGCCTAATTCCTGAATCATTAAGATTCAGGCCTGGTGGTATATTAGAAACTAATTTCCACCAGCAGGAATAAGAAAATGAGTCTGTAGCCCTATGCCAGGTGTCCCTTTTCTCCCAAGGACTGCATCAGCAGCAAGATAAGCTTCCTTTCTCTAATCGCCCTCCCCTCCCCCATCCTTCTGCACTTTTTCTTTTCACAGATCTGCCTGCCTTCTTAGGCTCATTTCATCCAACTTTAACCTAAGCCTAGCTGTATAAGGCTCTGACCCTTCTTCTGGTTTCTTTCTCTCAGACCCACAACACTTTTTCTCCTTAAGGTCAGTCACTAGCTGCTGCCTGCTTAAACTTCAGAAGAACCTCATGGCCATGCAACTCAGTCCTGTCATGCAATTCTGGAACCACACTGATCCCTGCTATTCCTGTCTCCTTTTTCCTCTTTTGAATCATGCATTTTGAAAATCATGCATTTTGAAAATCCAAGCTATGGGGATTTTCAGTGTTCCCCCTGACAGTTGGACTTAGACACTTTTCCCTTGTGCTATCTCAGCTGCTCTTATAATATTTCTTGCAACTTTGGTGTCTGCATTTTCAAATTAGCTTCCTCTTCTGTACCCTTCTTCCTGGCACAGCATCCTCAGAAGAAAGAGAGATGACTACCAGATATGGGCATATTTCAGAAGCAGGTTAAACAGCATTGCTTTGTGCTACAATAATTGCATCTCTTTCAAGGGTTCCTAGGAGTAATTATACAAAGTTACTAGACTTTTATTATCGTCGATGGTTGCCTTATGAAGTATAATTAAATATATATTAATTTCAAAGATACAGTTTGAGGGGCATTATTAGAACTTTGGTTGTTATTAGGAAATGAGTGATGAGCTTTTAGTGCTGTTGAATTTTTATGCAGAAAAGCATTGATGTTTTAGTTTCTTTTCTAAGAATGGTAATGTATAGAATAGCACAGCAGATGGTTTTTCTGAAATATTTTTTTTTTTGCTTCTCCAATGCCAAGAAGAAATCCACTGTACAAAGTCAAAAAAGATTTTTCAGATATAGAAATCTCTATTATCAAAACTCTGCACACTAGAACATGCCCTGACTTCATATATTAGCCTTCAGAGACTCTGTTGTATACTTAGCTGCAGCAAAAAAATGTTTATATAGCCATCTTGCAAATTGTCAGACAATATATCACTCGAAGGCTGTCATATAAAGTAAAACATTAAGAAGAATATTTATGGGCTGTTTTGTGCCATCCTAGCATAACAATTCTAATAAATCATCCAGCAGCATGCACCCTCTTTCCCTCTCTGCTTTTTAAAAACTTTTCAACATTATAGATGGCTAGAACTCAGAAAGTCACAAGCCTGATAAGAATCTTGACTTGGAGGGTGATGGCCATTCTTGGAGAATGTTCCTGCATACTGCCTGCAAGCACCAAACTGCACATTTCCCCTGTGCAGACTGCACACACTCTTTGCATGTAATTAGAAGTCATTTGTTATGGGGAGATGGCTGCATAATTTTAAAAAGCATTCCAATTCCCAAATAGCCCTAGAAAACTGCAAATTAGAAAGCTATCAAGCAGTAGCTGTCGTCTTGACAGTGCATTGACACCAAGCAGTTAGAAACATCGCACTAATGTTTAAGTTTTGGAAATACTGTTAATAAGTGAAGAGTTTATCTATAGCTTCTGGGAAAGTCTTCTGCCATTTCTAGTCTTTCATGCATCCATTAGTGGTTTCTATAGAGTTTTCATACATCACATGGTTCATGGTAAGAAGGCAAAGACAAATCATCCCCTTTAGTTCTAGTACACAGTACACTTAAGGAGGGTATGAAATACTGAAATATACTTCTAGATGCACTTTCTAACAGTTCACGTATTGGAACATGTTACTGATGAACTCCTCAAAGGCATCATTTTAGTTTTTATTTTACTTTTTACTTTGGCTATGTTGTGCACTCACTTACAGGTACCAAGTCCACCCAAGCTGATAATGAATTCACAATACAATTTACAATGTAGAAGGAAAAGGAAAGAAAATGGACTTGGGTTTTGGGTCCAGAGTGTTCACACTGGGGACCTCTGACTAACATGACAGACAATATGCAGGGCTCTGTAACTTCAGGAGCTGGGCTGCCCTGCATGCCCCTACCCTCATTCATATTTCATCTTTATACCTTAGCTCTTGCAGGAGAAACTGCTGGGAACCTCTAGGCTTTTAGTTGTCTGGTTTACAGGTGTGGGAAAGATGTTTTTCTCTAGTATGGAGGTCAGACATCCTCTGATCAGAGGCTCCAGGATAACAGATACTAAATGCAAAACAATAAAACCATTGAAAGAATGCATTAGTTCCCAAGATGAAATGCTGTTAGATGCGACCCTCATGTCCAATTCTTCATCTTACTCTATTATTTCATGATGCCATACTTGACTGTGGCACTATTTATGTCGCATTGTGAATTGCACGAAGCATGGTTACAAATGAAGGCATATTCTGATTAACCTGAAATTCACTGTAGTGCACACAATTCTACAGCCCTGAATGAAAACCATGGATATATTTTAATTGCCATGTGAAGGCTCTCTTTTAATTTAAGACATTCCTTGAACGTTTTATTTTTATTTTTTTCAACTAAACCCCTTTCCCTTGCATGGACAATATTTCAAATCAAAGTCCATAAAGTTGTACCTTTAAAGAAACACACGATAATTAATACCAACATCTATCTTAAAAACCAATTTAGGGGCTAGAGAGATGTCTCAGCAGAGAAAGAACTTGTCCAGAAAACCTTACTACATGAGTTCAATCCTTGAAACCCACATTAATGTGCAAGGGACAACCAGCTCTCAAAAGTTGTCTTCTTACCTGACATGCACACCATGGGACACATGTGTGTGCACGTGCACATAAACACACACACATCCTAATAAACTAAGGATAAATAAAATATTAAAAAACATGATGAGGACAGCTTTCTGATTCATCACAGTGATCACATTGTAGAGTCTTCACATTGTAGGAAAAGATCAGAATTATATGATCCCATTGAGGGTTGAGCTTCTAAAATACTACTTTGATGGTTAACTATTTAAGCTGTAGTACCAGAGAGCGTCACAGTTTCTCCAACCATTTCCTTATTAATTACTATTGTGTTTACTGATACCTTTTGTAAGAACATGTAAAGGGTTTTTGTTTGTTTGTTTGTTTGTTAATATAAGATCACAGAATGTATTATTGGTTGACCTGGAGCTTGCTATGTAGATAGATGAGAGTGAACTCTAACTCATACAGACTGTCCTGCCTCTGCCTCCACAGTACTGGCAACATGCCAACATGCCCTATAGGGAAAATTTCTTAAAAATAAAATCTGCTATTAATCTGAATATAGTCTGATGTATAACTTTATTGTATTCTTAGTTATAATTAGCTATAGTAATAATGCCTTTTAGCAGATGGACCTTTCAGAAATTTATATTATATTTTCTTTGAAATTTATGAAACATTACTGGATTGTGGGCAGAAGGGCAGGTCGGTGTATGTGCATGTATGTGTGTATGTGGTAAAAAGAATTACTATCATAATTTGTTTCTGGAATATTTCCTAAATTTTATATATTGAAATATAAGGAATGGCAGTGTGGAAATGTATTGCACACTTTAGAAATTAGGTACTAATTAGAAAACAATGCTAGAGTAGGAGGGCATGGCCTTAAAGAGTAGATTGGGATTCTGGACATTTTCATTCTATTTATTCCTTGCCTACAGATAATAACTATCTTGGTTCTATTGTGCACTCCCTACAATGAGATTCTGCCTCCAAGGCAGAGCTAGAAACAAAGGCTCCATGTAGCTCTAAACTGGAACTTCTGACATCTAGATACTAGATAAAATATTCTTCTTCAAGTTGATTTTATCATGTATTAAGAGCTGCTAAAAAACAAAGCCTGAAGGTGGGAGGTAGTTCACACCTTTAATCCCAAGACTCAGGAGACAGAGACAGATGTATCTCCTTGAGTTCCACGATACCCAAGGCTACACAGAGAAACCCTCTCTCAAAAGCCAAAATAAATAAAAAACATAGATAGATAGATAGATAGATAGATAGATAGATAGATAGATAGATAGATGATAGATAGATAGATTAGATAGATAGGGATATATAAGTGACTGTGCTCATTACTTTTGTATTACTGTGATAAAATACCATGAACAGAAACATATTATAAAGGACAAAGGTTATTTTGGCTAATACCTCTAGATGAAGCCTCTATCTAGGCATAGAAGAATGGATATAAGCTATAAAGATGGCACCTGGAGAAGGAAACCGAGAAACCATATGTTCGATTATATCCATGCCATAGAATGGGTTGAACTGGGAACAGATTGAAGTTATATAATCTCAAAGCCTTCCCCAAGTGACATAGCTCCTCCATCAAGACTCCAAACAGCACCACTAACTGGGGACCAAGCATTCAAATATCTGAGCTTTGGGGGAATAGATGTCCTTCAAGTCAACACAGTAATTATTACAATAATCAGTCACTGTTTGATGTAAGTTGTCTGAAAAAATGATTTACCTTCATTTAGTGCTTATAAGCATTTTATGATGTAGGTGAAATATGTAGCATACCCAGTATTTAGAGCTGAGGCAGGGAAAACAAATGTTATATGAACCTCCTTGACGGTACAACACAAGTCTTTTACAACTTCATCTTCATGGATCATCTTTACTTATTCTATGTTTCTCTGAAAGTATACTTAAGACTAGGTAGTTTATAAAGAAGACAAATGAATTTCATGCAGTTCTAGAGTCGGAATGGCACTTGTTGAGAGTCTTCTTGATACGTTATCTCATAGAAAATATGTTTAATACAGAGGGCAAAAAAGAGGGTGAGACAGGATAGAGGGATGGAATCTATATCTTTTATTTAAAAACCCCCACTGTTGTAATAATAAACACATCTGCAAGCTCATGACACTAAACCCTTCCACATTCCCTCAAGAACTCACCATCTACCATTGAACACTATTGTTTTGGGGCAAGATGTTAAGTTTCTAGAACATGCTACCTCAGGGATACATTCTAATTATAGCAAGAAAATATTTTATTATACTTACAGTACAGATCTTTTGTTTAAAAATATGTGGTCTCTACTAAAAGACAATAATATTTACTAGCTGACCTCTTGTTAATGTTACTATGTCCAGAAATCTGCTCAGCAAACTATTTTTAAGTGTTACATTTTGTTTTGAAAGTGACAGCAAGATCTTAATAGAAAGCTCTAGTAAGATATTATGAGAATTAATAATTATGAGTTATAAGTATTCCTGTGTTTTTGTGAAGCTACTTCCCCTATGGATTTTTCTGATTAAAAATTCTGTCATTTCAACAATATTCATGAGAACTGCATTTTTTTAACATACTCACTATAGACTGAAAAACTACCCTTCATGTAATATTCCTAGTATAGCAGAGTCAAGTCTTAAATATAGTTTTAAAACTGTAACAATTGCTCTTAGGTTATTGTCACATTGTTAATAATACTTAATCTTTCTTGAATCTTTCTTTATCTTACAAGATAACTAACAACTGGTGCATATTTAAATGGGTTTAAATTTTGTACAATATAGATAAAAAGCTAAAACTATTATAACTAGCTTTAGATTACATTTTCCAGATATCATCTATTAATCAATGTCCTGGTGCTATACTAATATTGGAGAAAAAAATACATTTTTATTTAACACAGCCATCATGACACATCCAACTAAAAGCAACAAACCCATGGAGCAATTAGATAAAGAGAACCTTCCATCCCTGTTCTGGTTCTTTTGGTCCTTGTCTAATGTATACTATTGTTTCATATTTTGGAAGCTGCAAGAAAAAAAGCTGTAAAGCTCTAGATTGTATTGTGTTCTCAAAGGTTCTATAACATGAAAAAGTCTTCCTCTGTGCATCTTAAATCAGTTTCTAGAAGACATTGGCTAAACAATAAGGAATCAATAAACCTATGACCTTATGTTCTCTGAAAATAGAGGGGATAACATGTCCTTTTGCAGTAGAGAACACATGAGAGAGAACTGGGAAATCTACTCACAGTAAAATTTGATAGTTCTTAGCCAAGCACAAGAGAACAGAATAAAACAACATATTTTTCTGAGAAAAGAACTTCTCAGATAATATTGAGAACTTGAGTTGGATGTTGAACCTAAAATGAGAGTTGATATCATAAGGCAAAAGAGTTTTTATGTAACACCAGGTAAATAAATTAAATGGAAGTAATGTATATTTTGGTTCTGGGCATCTTAGTAAGATGCTTTACAATCCATAAAGTGATACAGGTACTTCAGTACCACTTAATAATTCAATACACCATTTTCTCCAACTTTCTCACTTTTAAACATAATAAAATTTGCCTTCCTAACCCTACTAAATAAATAAGCCAGGTACTCATTGAAGCTTAGAATATATGTTCCTCTTTCTGCGATACTTAATTCTTGAGATAAGTAAAAATTTCACTCTCACCTTCCTTGTGTGATTGAAGAATCAATAAAAGAAATATATGCCTCATTTATTTTGTCTTCATTCTGTCTGTGGCTCAATTTCTTGAATTATAGATTTGTTTCCTTGTCTACTGAAAAAAATGACATGTTAAGTACAGGGCATCTGGAAAGAATAAAGGAAAGGAAGGGGGAGGCAATGAGGGAGGGAGGGAGGGAGGGAGGGAGGGAGGGAGGGAGGAAGGAAGGAAGGAAGGAAGGAAGGAAGGAAGGAAGGAAGGAAGGAAGGAAGGAGTCAACTTGGTAAGGGCAATTTCTTTTTCTTACAAACAAATACGTAGTTGCAATTAATGGCTCTGATGTTAACAGAAATTTGAACAGGATAGATGCTTGGGAAAGAGTTGTGAATTTGAGGTAGAAAAGAGTTTCTTAATTCAGCAATTTTGTGACTTTTGGATGAGGTCGCACACTTAAGAAGCTCACGATTTCAGAAAGGCAAAACAGGATATTAAAATTTCCAACTTGGAAGGACATTTTCTCTGTACTCATTTTGCTACTTGTATAGAATTTTTTTCTCTACTGTCTTCACAGGCATATCCATTTAAAGGACTCCTGTTCACTGGAGACAGGCATATCCATTTAAAGGACTCCTGTTCACTGGAGTATTGCAACTCTTGTACTTTTTTTTTTATTGGATATTTTATTTACATTTCATATGTTATCCCCTTACCCATCCCCCACCCACCCGGGAACCCCCCCCCCATCCCCTTACCCCTCCTCCTTCTTCTCTGTGGATGTAACCCCCACCTACCCCCCCCACTCCCACCTCCCCACCCTGAAAATTCCCACCCCCTGGGGCGTCCAGCCTTCATGAGGTCAAGGATCTCATCTTCCACCTGTGCCCGGCAGGGCCCTCTACTCTTACATATTCAGCTGAAGCCCTGGATTTGTACTTTTTTTAAATTGGATATTTTATTTACTTACATTTCAAATGTTATCACCTTTCCTGGTTTTCCATCCCCAACTCCCCGTCCTGTTCCCTCTTCAACTGATTCTATGATGGTGCTCCCCCACTCTCACCTCTCTGCCCTAGCATCTCCCTACACTGGTTCATCAAGCCTTCACAGGACCAAGGGACTCTTACTCCATTGATGCCCAACAAGGCCATCCTTTGTTACATAGGCAGTTGGAGCCATGGGTCCCTCCATGTGTATTCCTTGTTTCATGGTTTAGTCCCTGGAAGTTCTGGGGAGGTCTGGTTGGTTGATGAGTTCTCGATGTCATCAGTTCTACTCTGACTTTCATGTCTTTGATCCAGGCCATTTTCATGCCAAGGTCTCTCTGTGGACTTGTAGACATTCTGCTTCCCAGTGAGGGTTATAGGCTCTGAGAGACTGGATTTTTCTCTATATTTCCATCAGTCTTGTCACAATCATTAGCACTATGTTTTCAATTCCTCGCCCTATCTACTAGGTACTCTTAGAAATACCCTTGTTTTCTATTCATATACAAAATTATTTTGGCTTGGCCTCTGCCTTGATTTTTGAGTGATGAACATTGCCTTTCCTGTAGGCTGATCAGAATCTTGATCACTGAATAACCCTCTTTCCTATAATCTACCTGACCTCCAGACACCTAAGATTCTCCACTGGACATGCTTAATAATTTTGATGCATGTTAAACCCCAGATATTTGCAGAACTATGATTAAATGCACGATCAAAAAGGGAATATGCTTATTGCATAGCCCCAGGAAAATTCAGGATGCTTGGATTGGTTTACTTTTGGTGCTTATCAACAAGAAATGCTAAACAGAAATTCCTCCCTATTCTAGTTAAGAACAAACCAAGGGGGAACAAAATGTCATATTTCTGTTGTCTCATCATCCCCTCTCTGTTTTCCTTTATTTCTGATTCTGTGTCAAATACCAGTCTGTGTATTGCCCTTGTGCCTTCCAAGCACCAGCCACCTTTAGAGCTTTGGTTTTAGAAACATGCACACATATATATGCAATTAAATGCAGGCTTTGACTTTTCGCCTGGGAAACTAGAAGGATAAGGTGAGTTAAGCTTTTAATTACAAGTACCCATTCTGGGAGGCAGGGAGCTTGAGCCTGCCGCTCAGCATAATCCCATCTTTCTGGGAAGAAAAGAAAAAGCCGACATGTATCTATCTCTGAAAATGTTGACTTAATATGTTTGACATTTTATATATGTGTATCTGCTAAAGCAAACTTCAGTTGAAAAATGGGAAGAAAACCCCACAGTATTGTGTTGAGGCTAAAGCTTTATGTCTCAGATTCTTTGATTCTGTTTATAGATTCTCTCTTTGTTGTGTTTCAGGTTGATTCTTGATACAGAAATGAACTAGCATTTTGCATGTTCTTAACTGCACTCATTTGGAATAATAAATCACTATACAAATACTAATTAATGTGGCATAATACCACTGAATTTTCTTAAATGCACCCAAAAGAGGTTAAACACTTTAAATCCCCAAGTACAAATAAAAATTAGAATGTAGAAAGACTAAAGCTGTATTTTTTGGACATTCAAATGGGGTTTAGGTTGAAACAACTGGAAATGACAGCTGTCTGCCTAGCCCTGAAGTCCTTGAACTCAGGTGACATCCTTTACGTCTTAAAATATTATACATGTATAAAGACAAGCTGCCATTGTGAATTCAGACACTAAAGATCTCTTTTCCCCCAAATAATATATAACATCCAAAAATATTGCTCTGGAATGGTGACATCTTTTCAGGTCAAATTTTAAGACATTTTTTTTCTCAAGAAAGTCATTCTTTAAAATCAGAAATTGCAGTCAGGGAATAATTCTTCCCTTCTTCAGAAATTTATATCTATCCACCAAATTCATTTTTATGAATTAGAAAAAGAGACTCTCATATCTATCTTACTTATGTGAATGGATATGGATGTTTATATATCACATATGTAAATAAATATTATCATATACTTATATAGATATACATGATACTGAATAAAATCATTCCCTCTTTTGACTTTGAAGTGAGAACCAAGTTGATGAGATTATCCATGTGCTTTGCCAATTTATATTAATATACTTCTCTTATGCCCTTATTTATAAAAGTTTTTGTCTTTTTATAGCTTGTCTTAAGCAACAGAAATTGGCATATATATATATCATATCTGAACCTCATTTCAATATTATTATCTTTTGTGTCCAAAAGCTATTGGGATACAGATATTCAGATATTTCCAGAATCAACCTGAAGATAGGCATATATAGATTATATAGTGTGTCAAAAAGACTGACCCTGATCTTAAAGTGATAATAGGTGGTAAGAATTTTATCAGGCATGATGTAAACATCTAAGACTCAGAGATGTCAGAGTGAATCTGGAAGGTGAAAAGAAAATATGCAAGCTATTTCTGTTGTGTATGGGGAAATGAAAGACAGCTGTTGGCATGAACGAATTTGAATTGAGGTTGCAAAGAGACCTTGCCAGTACAGCATGCAATTGTTGCCTCGTTTCCTCCTGAGCTAAGCATGAACATTGGAAGCTTTTGTCTGTTTCCAAGGGATATGTTTTCCTAGCTGAATGTAAATTAAACAATGTTTGTGTGCGGTTCCTTTGGAAGAAAGGAATGCAGGTGATGGAGATATTGACTGATGAATGGGTGAAACACCAATAAAATATTTCATTTAGCTGCCAGAACACTCTTCATGGTTGTCAAATTGCTTGTAGCAATTTACTTCCTATTCACAAACTGACTTATTACAATTTTTCCTTAATTTTTATATCCTTCTAAGTATTTTTTCTGCATAATGTGATGAATTTAAGCCTAATATCTCTTTACTAATAATAAGTTCCCTTAAGCTTCATTTTTGGTTAAGAGGCGATTTTGAATTTTGATCTCAGACTTTATGTGTGAATGCCAGTCTCTAAATTGAACTGATTCATACTCTTCTCCAGCATTAGGAAAATGCTAAAATGTGTGTCCTAGTTCTACAGTAAGGTTAATCACATGGTTATAGACACAAATACAACCAATACTGTAATCTCATAGCTTCAGGTTACCTGGATTTTTATCTTAGAATTGAAGAAGCTGAACATAAATTTTGTATATATATATGGTGTGTGTGTGTGTGTGTGTGTGTGTGTGTTTGAGTTATTTTTGGCTTGTATCTGAATCTGAATATTTTTATTTGAACCACTATATAATTATCTCTATATGAGTCAACTGATGTAAAAATATACACAGAACTCCCCCCTTATGAACATTTACTGTCTTAGCTTCCCATTATCAACCGTAGTAAGAAAATATTGATGAAAAATTTCAGAAATAAACAATTTGTGAGTTTTAAATTGCATGAGCTTCTGATTTGCATGTTGAAATCTCCTGCTGATGAATAGGTTAAACACCAATAAAATATTTCATTTAACTCTTCATGCTTGTCAAATTGCTTGTTGTGCTTAGCAAGTGAGTTCTACTTCTTTCTAGCAAATCATGATGTATATGTTGCCCCCTGGTGGTCACTAGTAGCTTCCTCAGCTATCAAGTAATGAGATTGGTAGTAATGGTACCATGATGCTTGTGTTCACATAATCCTTCCTAAACAGTATATCCCAGACAGGACAAAGTAGCTTATGTCTTTAATCCCCAAATCAGGAGACTGAGAATTGAAGACAGGTTGACCCTGGAGTTCAAGACAAGCCTGATTTACATTGTGTGTTTCAAGACAACCAGGGTTATACATTAAGTCCCTAAACTTGTCAGCCTCCCCCCACAAAAAGACCCTGAGTACAAAGGTAATGATAGTGGCAATTTGGATGTACCAATAAAGAAAAGTGGAATGGTCTCCTTAAGTGAAAAGACAAATATTCTTGACTTACTAAAGAGGAAATAAAAACATTAAATAATGGGTTTCTAAGACCCATACTTAAAAAACTAAAACAAAAACAAAAGACTTCAATCCATGAAATTCCAAAAGATAAAAATCATAATAGTTTTCTTGTTATACCCCAACCTGTGAGAGTCACAGACACAAAGCATGCAATAAGTGTTTAGTTAGGATGAAAGAAACATGAGTTTTGGGTGGAATACATGAACAGAAACCATGTTATACTGACAGTGATGTATTGTCCCAGAAAGTATGTAGGCTTCAGCCAATAAGTCTCTAAAAGAACTGAAGCCAAGCTACTTACTACAGGACAAGGACAATGACACGACCCTTGGACTGTTTTGGACTATGAAATACAGAGATAATGGGAAAGGTTGTACCTGCTATTTTCCAGAAATTGTTATGACTTTTTCTGTCATAAATAAAGAAATTGATTAAAAGGAAAGGACATTATACCTAATAAATCTTCAGTTGCTACATAAGGTTCTCTTGGAAAAAAGCTGCCTGGAAGTATTTACAAAAATTAATGTGTAAATTAGTCAGCAGAACACAAACTGTATTAGGTATGTGCTGTACCACTGAGCTACACCCCAGACTTGTGACCACACCATGAAAGGAAAGACCCAGCCTGATGCCATGTGGTAATGCAGGCACATATAAAGACAGACATGTTGTACAAAGAAAAGATTACATGCATTCTAAAGAACAAGAACACTAATTATTTGCCTGTGTTCTGTACGCAAACTCAAATAAAAATGCAGGCAGTAGTTATCCTGCTTATGAATGATTTACTCCAAGGACCTTATCCATGATTGACAAGGCACTTCAAAATTATGAGTATGTTTTCACTGGGAATGGAAGTGTTAATGATCTATTTTCATCTCCAAATACAACATTAGTGTTACTTTTCTTTGGTGGGCATTATCTGTTTGAGGACACATACACCCACATGATATTTGATCACATTGTTTCAACAATTAAGGAAGACTGTAAAGAAGACAGAGTATGGTACTGGAAATTATTCCCTATTGCTTAAAGAGTAACACTCAAGTTCTCATTGGATAAGTTAAAGACAGGAACTAGAAATTTACACTTGCTAAAAGAAACGCTAGAGTGAGGTGTGAATAAGGCTTTTTGGGTATGGAATGACAACTTAGAAAAATCATGCACATGGAAAGACCCTCTGGTGCAGAAGGATGTCCTGATGTGTTTGACAAGGAAATGAGGAAACACACTGAATGCTGTAAAAATCTATTAACAAACAAGTAATTGGAAATATTTCTGAGTTGTCTACAGAGGAGGGACACTAGAAGAAGAAGCTAAAATGGAATTACTAAATTTCACTGATGTGTCCCAGATTGCATGTTTTAGGTCATGATAGTGAATTGCAATTTTTAAATACAGCACAGATTTTAACTTCCCATGTCATCTACGAAGTGACTCGTATGCCATTACTGTAATATATTAGAAGGAAAGAGGCAGCAAATCAACCATGTTATCTTCCCTGAAAGTCTTGAGAAAATAAGGCTTAGCTTCAGTCATTTAACCACCTAGATTATTCCCATAATAGATAAAATAATTGACATTTTTTGTGGTTCCATGATCAAGTATCACCTGAAGCAGGTCCACTCTTCCTCTGATGCATTATTAGAAAATCAGATACAGTCTAAGGCTGTGTTATACAACATTCATCATTTGCTTTGCCTCATCTCATCACAGAAACTGTATCCTGAGTTTTCACATTTCAGTCAGACATTTTGTGAGATAGAGAAACCACATTCATACTTTTCATTGCAGCATATTGTTATAATTATTTGATTTTATTATTCATTATTGTTGTTAATCATTTTATGTAACTGATTTATAAAGTAAGCCATATATATATATAGCATATATGAGGTTGGGCATCCACTAGTGTTCTTAGAATATGTATTATGGACAAGAGAAGTCTACTGTGAGAGTTCCTGTCCAATATAACCACTCTGTAAGATTTAGTTGGCAATTCTGCTGTTATTAATGCTTCATTTATTGATTTGTTTTACTGGTTATATGACATAATTGCTTTCTTAGTAATATATGAGTTAAGCAACATTAAAGTCTGTATGCTTATGAACATGAAGACTTGTCCATTGCACACCAAAAGACATCCTTACTGACTCCTCACCAGAGTGGAGTGCTAAGCATGTATCCCTCCCTTCAAGGACTAGCACATTTTACCACAAAAGCTCCTCTAGATAGCTCCATTTTTTTATGATGTCTTCTGAGAAGGACTTAAGACCTTCTTTAAAGACATCATGGGCTCTGTGACAATCTTTGAATAGGAGACACTCGTAGAGTATGGATTTGGGGTATGGGTATGTATTATCAGGATTCATAGAGAAGGCTACAGATAGTATCATTATACTTCTCTGGAACTTTATTTTGGTTTACTGAGACACAAAATAACCACAAAATTGGCCCTCAAAGCTCCTGATACACATGACAAAAGAGTAGGTCTAGATTTACCCAGTGTTCTGATTGGTATGTAGAGAATATAGAATTGCATATGGTTTGGAAGTAAGGCTTTTCCTCAGAATAAATTCTGAGTCACACCACTTAAGGCAAAACTTACCTTGTACCACACTTTTGCCTGGCTGTTCCTCAGCATCTTGTCTCTGGCTCAACCCTTCCTTTTCTGATAATTTTCATCACTGCAGTGTATCTCTGCAATTTCCATATGAGGTAGCTTATCCTATCTGCTATTGTCACCATCTATCCTAGGAGTGTGTCCATGTCTTCCTAGCTCTTAGATTACATATGCCACACTCATCAACTTCACACATAATTGGCCACTTATTCTTCTTTCTACTTCCTTCCTCCATCCCTTCTTCCCTCCCTCCCTCCTTTCATCCCCTCACTTCTTATCTTCCCTTCCTCTCTTCCCTCCTTGTTCTCTTGGTTTTATTTATTTTGTTTTATTTTTTTCTTCTGTATGTAGGGTTAAATCCAGGGCCTATTTCCAGACAAAGTCTCAATTATTTGCCTAGGCTAGTCCTGAGCTTTTTCTGTAGTTCAGGCTGACCTTGAACTTATGATAATGACCTTGAACTTCCTGATTATCTGGGGCTATAAGCATGTGTCACCAAGACTAGCTTGCATAACTATTCAGATCATACATTTGAAGTCATCCCTGTTTCTAAGTTGCTTGTTGGATAACCTGGGATAGAGAAATTATCACTGTAATAAAGTTTGTTTGTTTATTCATGTATTGTGTGTGTTTGCATTGGTATGTCCATGTCACAACACATGTATAGAGAGGTCAGAAGCATATGACTGCTTCTCCCAGTCCCTTCTGGATGTTTCCCATCACTCAATAACCCCATACAGAAGGAGGTATATCTACATCTAATGAACTAATTTAATAAATATAACAATCATAATTTATCAAAAGTTGTTTTGATTCTTTAATATCAAATCCATATCCTCCCTGACAATGCAGTAGCTTATGTACACACAAACATATATACACACATACATACCACACTCACATAGGCAAACAGACAAACACACACACACATATTCATACAGAGAAGGAGAGGCACAGACACGCAAACAAATAGAAACAAACAAATTCACATGAACAAATAAGCACATAGACACTGACAGACACAGGCAAGTTCACACATTCATACACAAACAGCTGAACAGACACACACATAAACTTAGACACACACACACAGACACACACATTTATAGACAGCCAGACATCCAGTCACACAGAAAAACAGACAGCCAAACACACACACATACACACGCAACTACACACACAAACACACACAATACACTAGCTAAAGTAGACAGGAAAGTTCACAAGGCCTCACCCCTGCACAAAGAACTACAGGCAAATAACGAATACTGAGAGAGGGAGAAATGGTGTTCCCTGGGGAAGACCTTATCAATTGGGTTTCCAATACCAAACGGTCAGTCCTGAAAGCTACATAAAAGTAACCATACATGGACACAACAGGTCACATTTGGGAGTGTATATGCATATGTAAATACATATAGGCATATAATAACAATGAGATAAGGGATCATGAATTTGAAGGAAAGCAGGGAGAGGTACATTGAAAGGTTTGGGAGGATAGAAGGGAAGAGAGAAATGATATACTTAAAATATCAAAGATAAAAGAAGGAAAACAAAACAAAAAACAACAGCAAAATGACATAGACTTCTATGAATACCGCCACAGCCAGCATACCAAGAAGTAGATTTTGAAGGTGTAATTAGGAGGACCCCATTCCAGAACAGGCTTAGGGTGACCACTTATCACCTGCTGTTTAATGCAAGTCCTGCTAGTCATCTTGCTTCATTCAGTCAGCTTCAAGTTCACATGTACTTTAGAAATACTCACCTGTCGGCTGCTGATTTACCCCAACTCTTCTGTAACTCAGCTCCAAGCACTTGGCTTGACTTTTCCTGTGGGTCATGGACAAAGAGCTCTCCACTGCTTCCAGGGTAAGAAGAGTCTAGATAATTTGTTACATCCAAGTCCAGCTTGATAAACCAGTGTGTTTCATGAGATTACTTACAAGGACATAGTAGCGTAGGTGTGGGCTTAGTTATGGGAGGTAACTCACTGAGTGCCCACCCTCCTGTGGCTGGTGACTCATGAAAGCTGCCCTTTAGGACTGTTTTCTTGTCCTATAGCTTGTCCTATAGCATTTCCATCTTTAATACCCAGTGATAATATTGATGTAGTCTATATATCTCCTTATGATGATCATATTTTAGATCTCATATGTAACAATGTGACTGTCCACATGCACCTTCACCCTGTAATATGATAATCTCCTTTGGTCTAGCTCTAGTAGGGAAAAAATGCTAACTCTCATTCCCAAATTATGCATTAGACACATGATATCTTCATGATCACTGAAAGATTAACAGGTGAATGGATGAGTGAAGATTCATACCTGCGGATGACATATGGATGGTCACATGTAACTAGTGTCATTTTCTACCCTTCTTACCATTTTTTTAACCTATAGAGAGAGATTATTCTGGGATCCCTAAGCTACGTACTGCTAAAGAGGTCTATGAATAAAACCTCAAATTGTAAACTTAATTAAAGCCTTATAAGATTTTGAGGATTCATTTTGTAACTTTTTTGTAACTTGACTACATGGTTCTCAGCTTTTCAAAGAACAATATGCCCCAATGTCAAAAGTTGAACTTCTCTACACAGAAGAGGATAAAACAAAACAAATGTTTTGGAGTTGTATATTATCACTGAAGTGACTGAAATGTATACATCAAGTTCTCTAATGCAGAGTATTGGGGCAGGGGTACTCTTTAGGGTGAAAATGGTTCAACTATGAAATATAATTAAGTTTTCACTTACGATGGTTATCAAATACAGCTTCATATTCAAATGAAATTACTTGTGCCTCACTCAGCACACTTCAGAAAATGTTGTATTCCCCATACTTATTATTGACCTCTCATTCCTTTGAGACATACAGATCCCAATGTGTACTGTTTAAGAAAAGACTACGGCCTTTCTAGGCTCTACAAGAAAAACTTTCTGCAGAAGTTTAACACAGTTATATATCTGCCTGTTGGTGGAGTCTGTGTGTATTCATCAGAACCTGAGGTTTCCTTCCTACTACAGGAGAACAGAGATATAAACTTTAATGGTTTTTCATTCAAAATATAAGCTAAATCCAGATATTTAGGCCAAACAGACCAAAGTTTTGGTCATGGAAGCAATCTTAGCTGTGCAAATGCGAGCTTGGTTGATTACAGTGGGAGGATGAATGGACTTAAAGCCCTGCCAAATAAAGATCAAGAGAACAGTGGTTGAATCAGAAAAGGGAGTGATGAGCACACACATTTTTCAGAGGGCAGGACATAAACACTTCAGTAAGGTGAATTACATTTGTACTGTACATATTAATAAGATAAATATGTTCTTGCCTGAAATTGATAGCTTGTTGAAAATGAGTAATATCGTCTTGGAGGCAGTAATTTCTACTGATTTACTATTAAGACAGCATTCCTGAGTAAGCATGATTTGTATTCTACATGACAGATAATCTTTCCTTTCCATCTCAGAGAACATTCGTAGAACTCTTGAATGACAGAGTCAAATGGAGCGGGATTGACTTCTGAGATCTTTGAGCTCATGGCTCATATTTGATGCTTCCTTAATTGGCATAAACTTTGTCCTTTTTTCATATTTAGATGGTTTTTCTTCACATGTCCTACAAGCCTATGAAACAAGTTGTTTTAATTATTACTATCAAAACTGTTATTTTCTATTACAAATCATATTCTTTAGCGTGGATCTGAAATGACAGGTATTTACTGAATGTCAAATGCATGTGTATGCACTGGTTAAAAAAAGACTTCATGTTTTTAACTGGTTGAAGTAGGCAAGTCCTGAAGACTAGAGAATAGTTGATTCATCCTGTAGTCTGTAATAATGGCCTAAATAAAGGAGAAAAATACTTTATGAAGCAATTCCTCTTTGTTGTTTGTGAGTTTTGCTGTAGTGGTGGTGGTCAAGCCCAGTATCTCACGCTTGCTAAGCAAACAATCTAGCAAACGATCTAAATTCGCAGGCACAGAAGTTTTTCAAGTATTATTGTTTGAAAAATAAATTATATATACATATATGTATATATATTTATTATGTACATATTACATATAAATTTATTGTGTACATATTACATAATTATATTATATATAATATATAATTTATTACGTATATTATATATGCATAATTTTTAAAAGTATTACTGTTTACTGGTTTTTCATGCTGTTGCCATCCTAACATGAATATGCTAAAAGTATTGAACATTCCATTGTAAATTCCAAGAAAATTGTACATAGGTGGCTTGTGATCCAGGCTCTCCAATCACATCCATTTGTCCTTATTAATTTCCTTCACCCATTTCTATTAACTGCAGTGTTGGTGCTTTCAGCACATACTAAGCTGCATTCCATGACTCTATGATATCGTCTCTCTCCTTTAGCCTCCCCCTTGTGCTCATTATCAGTTTATTGGCTTTATGTTAAACATGCCATCTCTTTGTACTTACAGCTTTCCTTTCTAGTTCTCCCAGATCTCTCTACTTTTCCTAGTGACACTTAACCTTAAGACTTAGTAGCATATGAAGTCAACACTCACATTCCACATCTCTTCCCATTCCCTTCTTTTAGACTGGCTGTTCTACTTTCATTTATTTACAATGACTCTTTTAGACTGTACCAGGTATCCAGTGCTTTCTACATCCCTAACTCAACCATGTCTCCAAGCTTCATAAGCCAAGAGGCTCTTGTCAGTTCAGTGATTCTGACAAAGTCAAAGTTCCTTAACAGAACAGTTAGCTACTAGTAGTCTCTCACTAAGGGAATAAGGATGATTCCTGTATAAAGAATTTAATAGAACTGTTCCTGAGGACAAAGGCTTATACAGACAGAATGTGGTTTTCTTAGAAGACTTATGCCACATTAGAAGATGTCCCAAATCTGTCCTTATTTTTTGGTTTTTTTTAACTTTTATCATGTATATATCCGTATGTCTATATAGGGATATATTCACTTGATTTCATGTGCCTACAAATCCTAGCAGAGGGCATCAGATCTGCAGCTAGAGTGACAGACAGCTAGGACTTGCCTTGCGTGGATTCTGAGAACCAAATTTTGGTTTTCCACGAGAGCAGTATGTGCTTTTGACCATTGAGCTATCTTTCCAGGACTACAGCAGGTCTTCATGACATGCTTAACATGATTGAACTAACTAGATTTTTTTTCCTATCAAACTTCAAAGTGAAAATTATATGGTGTGACTGAATTCAGAATTAATCCATGTCTCTAGACAAAATAGATTAATTATAAACACATCAACAGCAACTCAGGACTATACTTTCAAAACTCTCTATGGCCAAATCCTAAGTAGTCAGATGTTCATTTTCAAGTGAGACAGTAGACTTTGTAGCCAGAGCAGTGTTGGCAGTGCAAAGTGTCATTATTCTTCTTTTACAAACATATATGTCTCCTCTCTGTATGTACTTTTAAACTTACTTGGATATTTGTACATAATGTCTCATAATTATCTCCATTTAATATCTAAGAGCATTTATTGAGTCACCTCCGATGCTGAATATTAAAGTTAGTGGTGAGTCAACACATTTGGTCCAATGGCCTGAGAAAATTGGTGAAGAGTGAATCCTACATCCTCAAGTCCTATAGAGCAGAGTAATTTGCACTAATGATGTTTCTTTAAGCAGTCGTGGCTTTCAGCTTTAACTCTATATTCTTCTAGCGTTAGAGTTAAACCATCCATAGCATCACCACTTTGGCACTCTACAGGGCAGCATACCTTTTCCTACTTTTAGGAAAGGTGAGTGTTCTTCAACTTTAAATTGCTTGACATAGCATTCCCGTGCTGACATCTGCCTCCTATAGTATCTACAAGGTTTCTGAATCCACCCATAAAGTTTCTGGGCTAGATTTTTATTCCCAGTGGTTGAATGACTTAGAAGGATCCGAAAGAATTACATTACTGAAGTAGTATTACATGACTAGAAAATATTTTAAGAATATCTTCCACCTTTTTTTTTCTCAATGACTACTTTTGTGTCCATCTATGGTTGTCATCAAAGACTACTTCCATATGTATCAATTCCTTGAGCAACTTTTCATGTTCTATCTTTTTTCACCTGTCCAGTTTGCTCTGCATGAATTTAATATGGGTAAAAAGAGAACATCACTTGCATAGCTGTATAAAAAATAGGATTATCTCTTGACTTATGGTTATAACTGAATTTAGATTATTAAAATAATGCTCAGTTATGTATAACATAAACCTACCTCTACTTTCATTTTAGAGCCAAAAGAATTTATTTCACTAACATGATCATTATTGTAGTATCATTTTATGAACATAAGGAAATCCTGAATTAAAATACAAGATATCTCTTTTTAGGAGCCCGTATTTTACTATTTCTCCACTTATTTAGATAAAGTCAAGAGTCTTAATACTATAATCAGATATGCAAATACAGTGAAGTAATGTGCTTTGCCAACTAGAATAATTGGAAAACTATATGCCTTAGTTTATTTAAACTTATATTTGTGACCATTACATGAGTTATAAATTTTTGTAGAATTCATTATCATATTATTAACTTTTACAGTATTATTTGTATAATAACTTTAAAAATAAAATAATTACCTATATTTACATGATGTTCATTCAACAAGAATTTGCTATATTCATTACTTGTGAGAGTGTTAGAACAATAATTTTGGACTAAATGGCTTATAGTCAGTACCAACCATATCATAAAATTTTAGAGGGAAAAAAAAGTCAAGGTTTCCAGAAACCTGGTGAGTGGCTAAGTTCCATCTTGGTTTACAGTTAAGTGTTTTCTGGATTATTCAGTGGTGGCAGAAGTGGAGGACAAATCTTTGTATCTTTTTCTAAAGATTCCTGAGGACTCTCTCTTCATGGTAAATTGGCTTCCATGGCATTTCCCTGTCTTGCCATTTAGGCTGTAATTTCAACACGGATTTTAGAAGGGCATAAATATCCCATCAAATTACAACATAGGTACAGTCATTGCAAAAATAAGAATTATAAATTTAAAGATCCAGCCCTAAAAACTCTCACTGCATTTGGAGGTAAGATTTGCTTTTAAAATGAGAAAGATACATTTTTGAATAAAATATGATATCCCTGGAGACAAAAAAAAAAAAGAAAAAGAAAAGAAAAAAAGCAATTCAGGGGAATGTAGGGCTCCATTGTGACACAGCACAGGTCTATCCCTGAATGAAAGTGTGTGCATGCCTTTATAAGGGTATTTTGTATATGTGTATATGTGTTTGTATGGGTGCATATTCCTAACGGTAGAAGTATATGTATTCACTTGTGTGTCCACACATGCAGAGATAAAGGACGACTTTAGTTCTGCATAGTTCCTCGGGCATTTTCAGGTTTGTTTGTTTGTTGTTTGTTTTGAGACAAGCTGCATGATCTGTAATTCAGGCTGGTTGGATAGTGAGCGTCAAGGATCCACCTGTCTCTACCTCCCCAGTGTTAGGATTAAAGAGGGTACCACCATGCCCACTTTTTTATGAGTTCTAAGGGATGAATCCAGGTACTTGTGTTTGTAAGGCAAGCTTGTTACCAACTGAGATATCGCCCTAAGCCCAGAGCGTTTTTTTTTGTTGTTGTTGTTTGTTTGTTTGTTTTTAATAGGGTTGGCTGGAAAGATTTCATTATAGGACAGCTTTAGGGCATATATATATATATATATATATATATATAATTTGTAATTTGGTGGGGCACGTATTTATGTAGTCATAGGGAAAGGCTTTCTAGGAAAGAGTAAAAAATAAAATTCATAAAGGATGTCTCAGGCATATGCCTGTTATAAGAAAGGAAGCCACTGTGGCTGGAACAGAAGGAAGGAAAAGTGGGTATGATATGGAGTCTCTAAGTAATACATCAAGACAACACATGGAAGGAAAGAAAAGAAGATCAAATGCTGTTTAAAAGCCTCTGCAAATGTTGACTTCATTATGGAACTGATATAATCTACTTTACTCTCCTTAAGTTTTTCAGTATAACTTATAAATAATAAATAATAAAGTGTACTATTCTTGAGTAAGCAGCTCTAAAGTGCCTTGACAATTAAATATTTATATAGACCCATGGAACAACCAGGCACAAACACATAAATGTCCTTCTGTCACACCATGGGGCTTCCCAAGCATTTTTTTCTATTTATTTCACCATTTTTCTAGTTCATGAACACTATATAAATTCCATCGTGTATTATGTTATGTGTTTTTCTGAGTTAGACATGTGTTTATCAATGTATGTTAATGAAATTCATCTTTCTTCCATAAATTATTGATCATTTTTTTATTGTGTTGCATTCTATTTTTTTTAATTTGTTCATCTATTCATTTTCTTGTTGGATATCAGGTTGTTTCCAATTTGGGATGGTGTGAAAAGTTTTGTTTTTTGTTTTTGTCAAGTTTATTTGAATACAAAATACACATTGTTTTTCTCAAGCTAATGACCTCTGTTTAGAAAATATTACTGTTATGCACGTATATAAACGCATAAATATATAAATAGAACATGGTCAAACTATTTAGCATTCCTTGTGTATATGTTTTCAGAGCCTACTACTTGGGTAACCTACTAAAGGACTAACTCTTGTAAATACTAATTCATAATCTCTCTCTGTCTCTCTTCTCTCTCTCTCTCTCTCTCTCTCTCCCTCTCTCTCTCTCTCTCTCTCTCTCTCTCTCTCTCTCTCTCTCTCTCTGTCTCTCTCTCTCTCTGTCTCTCTCTCTCTCTCTCTGTCTCTCTCTCTCTGTCTCTCTGTCTCTCTCTCTCTCTCTCTCTCTCTCTCTCTCTCTCTCTCTCTCTCTCTCTCTCCTTCAATGTTAACATGAATATTGGTGCTGTGATTGTGTAAACAGTCATATTGAGGTTTCATGAGTATACTTTGTCTGCTGTACCCTGAGTGGTAGGTGTAAGGGGTGTAAGGACTGTGTCACAGGATAGCTGGGACTCAGCATGCCATAATCCATGTTCTCTGTATTTTGACCACTTATGTCTTTCTGTGATGGTCTCGATCTTCTGGAAAGAAAAGCTTGTTTGACAAAGCTACATTTATACGTGACTAAATGGATTCTAAGTACTTAGAATTAATCAAAGTATACTTTTACTGGTATACGTTTTCTAAGTATATGTTATGCTGGTTTGGTAATGTGATACTGGAAGATCATTCTCTATGATTCATAACCTCACTAGACATGAGGAGCTGGCTATTTTTATAATGTCAGGAATAATTTCCCTGCTGTTATGTGAGCTCCCCTAAACAGCAACATGAAAGGAGGTTTCTCAATCCTGATACTGGGTGTTTAATTAGATGGTCTATGGTTCTTTAGGAGAGCATTATTACCCTGAGTAGCACAACATATTTTAAACCATATACACATGTACACACTTACATGTATATGCTTTGTATCTACCTTTAGGTACATATGAAATAATATGATACTTTATGATATTTTCAAACATACTTAGTGTTACTTATCCTTTCTCCTTGTTCTCCTTCTGTATTGAACTCCATGCCCTCTTACCATTAAACCCAACTTGAGTGTGCTTACCATTTTCTCACATCTATCTTTTCAACACTTCTATACTTCTATTGGGAGTCTTGCTTACTCCATTTCTTCTCTTTATTTATTGCTAAGAAACTATAAAGTGATTCAATTTAACAGCATTTTAATAAATTTTATTGTTTATTAAATAAAAAGTAATAAACTTTTTTGTTTTCTTTTCTTTCTCTTCTTTCCTTTCCTTTCCTTTCCTTTCCTTTCCTTTCCTTTCCTTTCCTTTCCTTTCCTTTCCTTTCCTTTCCTTTCCTTTCCTTTCCTTTTCTTTTCTGTCATGTTTGGCTCTATCCTAGGTCTCTGAACCATTCATAACCCTCCAGGCAGTTATCAGGCATGAGTTCCTTCTCATAGCTTGAGTCTTAGTTTTGATCAGTCATTGTTTAAGCACTGCCACAAGGCCTGCATCACCATCACTATAATCCCAGCACATCTTACAGGCAGGACAAATTGTAGGTTGAAAAGTTTTTGGTGTCTCTGTTCTTCTACAAAAAAATCCTTGCCTTGTTATACCAGATGGCCCATTCTGGTTTCTTATCCCCTATTACTAGGAGTTTCTACTTGGGTCACCCTAATAAATTATTGGGATTTTCCATTGCACCACATTTCTACCTTGCTCTCCAAATGCTCCACAATTCCAGTTTTCTCTCCCTGAACTCTCCCCCTCTATCTTCCCTGACCTGTTCCCTCCTGTTCCCATCCTCACTTACCCTCAGTCCACCTACAAAATCTATTCTATTTCTCTTTCCCAGAGATATACATATGTCCCACTGAAGCAGTACCCAATTCAATACTCAAATTGAATTTCAGTACTCCAAAAGAATACCAGTGGCAGTGACATTCTTTGCTACTCATCTCAATATTCTGGGTTCTTGAATGTAATGCACACATACATCCACACGCACATGCACACACACACAGCCTTTATATTTTGATATGCCTAAAACAGCACAATGGCTAGGCCACTCCCTAACCTTCATGTGGCTAATACACCTTCCTCTGATATTCCCAATTTATTATTTACTAAATTCTATATTTTATATTTACTGTTCTGGACCCAGTCAGGCAGCCCTCTCAGGGCTGTTCTTCCCCAGCTTCTACATGGCAGCTATGTTTTTTGTCCTGCACCACCTCAGGCATGGCATCTGCCTTCCTTCTTCCAGCATGACAGATCTTCTTCTTCTCCTTTCTCTGTCCCTGGAATCCTGAAAGTCCCAACTCTGTCCTGCCCAGACACTGGCTGTCAGCATCCTTATTTACAAATCAGAACCAACTGGGTGCAGAGTCTGAGTGTCTTAAGTGGGGACAATACTGTGAGCAGTTTTGGGGACCCAAATTAACACAACACAAACAGCATTAGACCAAGCCTACTATACCCACCCTTGAGCTCTTCTTGTTACATAGCCTCTCTGGGTCTATGGATTGACTGTAGCTTGATTATCTTTTACATGACAGCTAATATCCTTATATAAACAAATACTTACAAGGTTTATCTCTCTGGGTTACCTTATTCAGAATGTTACCTTCTAGTTCCCTCCATTTACCTGCAAATTTCATGATGTTATTTTTTTTTTTACCAGCTGAGTAATATTCTTATTGTGTAAATGTACCACATTTTCTTTATCCATTCTTCGATTGATGGACATCTGGGTTGTTTTCAGCTAATGGGTATCTCAAATAAAGTTTCTATGAACACAGTTAAACAAGTGTCCTTGTGGTAAGATGGTATATCATTTAGGAATATTTCCAGGAGTGGTCTTGAGGTAGATCGATTCTCAATTTTCTGAGAAACCACCATATTGATTTCTCAAGTAGGTGTACAAATTTGCACTTCCACCAGCAACCCAGGAGTGTTCTCCCTTACTCCACATCCTCATTGTATTTCCCTGGTGGCTAAGGATGCTAAACATTTCTATTAAGTGTTTCTCAGATATTTAAGATTCCTCTGTTGGGAATTCTCAGTTTATATCTGTGACTCATTCTTAGTTAGGCTATTTAGGTTTTTGGTGACTAGTTTTTGAGTTCCTAGCCCTCTTTCAGATGGTGAGTTGGCAAAATCTTTTTCCATTCTATAGGCTGATGATTTGTCCTACTGAAGGTGTATCTGCCTTACAGAAGATTTTAGGTTTCATAAAGTCCCATTTTTAATAATCTATCTTTGTGCCTATGCTATTTGTTTTCAGTTAGGAACTTGTCTCCTGTGCCAAAGAGTTCCAGTGTATTCCCTACTTTCTCTTCAATTAGATTCAGTGTATGTGGTTTTATGTTGAGGTCTTTAATGCACTTGGACTTAAGTTTTGTGCAAGGTGATAGATATTGAACTATTCACATTCTTCTACATGCAGTCTTTCATTCAATTATATACTTTTGGATTTTTAGTAAAAAAAATATAATCTATTAGTATGTGGAATTATATCTGGGTCTTCAATTAAGTTGATCAACCTGTCTGTTTTTATGTCAATACCATGTTTTTTTTATTACTATTGCTCTGCAGTATAGCTTGAAATCGGGGACAGTAATATGTCCAGAAATTCTTTTATTGTACAGAATTGTTTTCATTATCCTATTTTTTTATTTGTTTGTATTTCCAAAAGAAGGTAGGTATCGTTCATTCGAGGTCTGCAAAGAATTGTGTAGGAATTTTGATAGGGATTGTGTTGAATCTGTTGATTGTTTTTGGCAAAATAACCATTTTTACTATATTAATCCTACAAGTCCAAGAGAATGGGAGGTATTTCTATTTTCTTTTATCTTCTTCAATTTCTTTCTTTAAAGAAAGGAAGTTACATTCATACATGTCTTTCATTTGCTTGGTTTACTCCCCAAATATTATTTGTGGCTATTATTTGTTATTTTCTTAATTTCTTTCTCAGTCCATTTGATATTTGTATATAGGAAGACTACTGATTGTTTTGCTGTTGTTAATTTGTATCCAGCCATTTTATTGAGAGTGTTTATCATATGTAGCAGTTCTCTGGTGAAAACAATTTGGGGTTACTTGTGTATACTCTCATATTATCTTTGAATAGTGATACTTTGAATTCTTCCTTATCAATATGTATTCCCTTGCCCTCCTTTATAATTGTTTTGTTGCTTGAACTAGGCCTTGTAGACCAACACTAAATATATATGGAGAGAGTGGACAGCTTGTTCTTCTTTCTGATTATAATGGAATTGCTTTGAATTTCTCTCCATTTAATGTAATGTTTTAGGGTTGCTGTAATTGCCTTTATTATAATTAAGTATGTCCCTTGTATCCATTATCTCCCCAAGAATTTTATCATGTTTGGTTTGGTTAAAGGCTTTTTTAGCATCTATTGAAATGATAAAGATATAGAACATCTTCGATGTTTTTCAGAGTTTATCAACATTCATTTTATAATCATCAAATATGAGAAATTTTTACAGAAATACTCATTCAAAATGACAGAACCAAATATTTTATGAGTATTTTATACTAACTCAAGTAGAAAACTTTAAAATCAAACATTATAATACAGTATAATTTGCATCTTTGATATCAGATGCTTTTAAATGATGATGTAATAAAATATTAAAACTTGCATTCTGTAATTCAACTTTCAGTTTCTATAAGAAACTCTATGTGCCACAATTCATATTATAAAACATTCTGGGTTCTGAGATGAGACAGTGTTTCAGTGTTTTCAGGTATTCCCTGGTGTGACCAGACAAAGTTGCCTGCTGTTCATTCATAGCTGAGGCTACAGTGAAGTCACGTCATGCTACACAGGCCAGCACTTCTAGAATCACTCTGCAATTGTGGAATTAGTGTTGAATTAATATAGTTTCAATTCTTCCTTCTCTTAAGTACCTGTCTCTTGCCATCTGGTCCCTCTTTCTCTTTCTCCTCTGCCTTTGATCTATTGCTGTAAATAGACACCATGAACATGACAATTTGTACAAAACAAAGCATTTAATTAGGAATCTGACTTAGGTTTCAGAGGGTAGCTCATAATTATCATGCTGAGGAGAATGGTGGCATTCTGTAGACATGGGACTGAAGCAGTAGCTGAGAATTATACATACTGATCCACAGGAAGCAGGAGAGACTTGCTGTTCTGACATGAGCTTCTGAAACCTGCAAGCCTACTCCCAGTGATACTCTTCCGTATCCTTCTAAACCTGTCAATGAATTCCACTCTCTGGTGTCTAAGCATTCAAATATATGAGCCTATGGGACTATTCATATTCAACCACCAATTTCTCCTTTCTTTTGTTCCTTGACTTTTAAAAATCAGGTCTTGTTGTATGCAAGTATACTTGCTTTATACAAAACTCACTTTACCATTTCTTTCTCTTTTGGTAAATATTTTGTTATGTTTAATATATTTCTATGAGTTGGCCAAATTACTTTCTACTTTCTATTGAGTTCTTATAATATTATGCTTTTATTAGGATTGGAAATGTTTTTGGTGACTGTAGGGGGGAGTGGTGTGTGTAAGTCATTATTTATCTGTGTGCACATAGACTTGTAGGTACATATGTTCTTATATGGATAAACATATGAATATACAATACCACAATGATGTTTTTCACCAGGAATCTCATCTACCTTTTGTTTTGAGAGAGTATCTCTCATTGACATGGATCTGACTGAGTATACTAGGCTGTTGGGCCAGCAAGCCCAAAGAATCTGCCTGTGTTCACTTTCCCAAAATTGGAATTGTAGTGAGGTTGACTCACTATATGGATCTGGATATCTAAATGCATATGCCTATGTTTGTCAAGCACTTCCCTGAGTGATCTATTCCTTGGCTCCCAAGTGTCTGATTTTGAAATAATTTTATATTACTGTAACATTGTGAATTTGGTTCTTCATAGATATTTACAGGTTATAAATACGTTGGCTTTCCTATTGCATTGACTTAGTATTTGGTTAAACAAGTGACCTCATACATATTAGCTATCAGAAAGATTAGTGGTTTCAGAACTGACAACATATCACAGCAGGGATACCAAAGGAAGAAAGTAGACATAATGGTTATTGAAAGGATTCAAATGATAGTCTCAGGAAAGAGTTCAGGAAAAACTTACCTTGGGTACTTGAAGGGGAGTCAAGAAGAAGGATGATGATTAAGAATTGCTGAAGGTTCAAGGTTTTCTATCTGTGCTGAACAGAGAGTTAAGGTTTCTTTTTGATAAAATGTTGAAAACTGTGCAAATAAAATTGAGAAGGAAAATATGTGGCTAAATAAGGTTGCATGATTACATATGATATACATAACTATTTATATTATATGTAATGTATTATAGATGTAACATGAAATTATCTATACATTTAAAGACAAATAGAAATTTATAGAACCAATGTACATAAATTGAATTTCAAAAATATTGTATCTCATTTATTTTATAGTTCAGTTTTTGTTTACAAATTTAATACCCAAATTTTCATTTAAAATATCACAAAGGAAGATGTGTATGAGTGCTTTATCTGCATGTATGTCTAGACACAAGAAGAAGGCATGAAATCCTTTTATAGACAGTTATGAACTGCCATCTGAATGCTGAGAGTTAACTTCAAGACCTCTGGAAGAGCAGTCAATGCTTCTAACCACTAACCCATCTCTCCAGCCCCATATTCACCTTTTTAAAGTTCAAGTTAATTATTTTGGGACTTTCATAGATTCAAGCTTTATGAAATCAAAGTTTAAACATAGATAGAAGTAAGATAATAGATGATATAATTATTTGCAAATATTTGCCCTTAACAGTAGGTCTATTGAAAATGTAAACAGTGTGTTTTTTAAAAGAAACTCTATTTTTTTTTGATTGGGATATAACTCCTCCTTAATTAAGAGGGCAGAATTTGGGCTGGGGCATCAGCTCTGCAGCAGAAAAGAAAATACACCGTCCTCAGTGAAGCCTGCTCCTTTCAAAGCTCATTCACATTCCAAATTAAGTTATTTTGCCTTTCTCAGCTTTCCTTTGAATCCTTTGCAAAGCTATAATCTGGAGACAACTGTTCACCCACGTACCTGTGGTTAGGGCATTGTGAGGGAGTTTTCTCTTTATTCTATATTAAATGCAAAAATTACTTTAATGCAGCAGTGAAGTAAAAAATGCTATAGGCACTCTGAAAAATAAGAGCTAAAAATTTCTAAGTTAATGATCCTGCAGGAGGAAAATCTTTGCTTCATTGTGTATCCTGTGCATATCAACATGTACATTTGACATGAAGCTGAACGATAAATAAGATAAACCTCTTTTGTCCTACTAGATATTATAAAAGAATAGAAAAACATGTCCATGGTAAGTTAGATTCTTATTACTTCTCTAGCATTCTTTGCATATCTCTCTGAAAAGGAAGTTCTGGAGGAGAGGAAAGTGGGGGGGGAGGAATGTATCCTCAGTCTTACCATATAGTTGAGTATGTGTTTTCCGTAAGAGAAACTATGAACGTTGCTTTGCTTTTTAAAAGTTTAATTATAAGAAAATCATTCCTTTAAGGAAAAATAATGTTTCTTGAAAACCTCCTTCATCTATCGAATACTAATCAATTCTGATGAGATCCAAACTCTGAGGAGTTACATCAGATGTTTTACGTCTTCGGATACAATAAACACGAAAGATATTAATAAATCAGTATAAGATTAAGTTCCTGATGCTTGATATATATGCACAGTGATAAGTGATATCACCGTATTTTGTGATAAGTTTGTAACAATTCCTCCAGTTACTGATATCAACAGAATACCATAAGATGCCAGATATAAAAATATCATGGGAAAACTATCAATTTTTAAAGGGTACAAAGGACACGGTAACTAAACCTTAGACACCAATTAACTTTTGCTACATATCAAACCATGTGGAAATTGATGGTTTTCACATACTCCTTAATTTCTATCATTGTTTGTGGATGGCTGAGTCACTGGTTGGCTGGTACAGGCTGCTTTTGTAGCTTCTCACACATGATTGCTCAGGTGATAGTTTTTCTGCACCTGAAAATCAGTATGGTGTCTAATTACTAGCCCAGGATGCTTTTCCATTCTCAGATGAAACACTGTTGCATTATTCCAACTTGGGCTTGAAGCATAGTCTCTTCAAATGCTAAGGATGACAGGAACTGGCAAGATGAAACAGTCATTAAATGGCTTGCTGCAAGCATGAAGACCTGAGGTTGATCCCCAGAACACATGTAAAAATGCCAAGTTCAGTGGTGTACTTGTAGTACCAGCAGGAGGGAGAGAGAAACATTCAGATCCCTGGAACTTTCTAGTTACCCACTCATGGGTTCCAGACAAGTTCAAGACTTTGTCTCAAAGACAAGGTGAATATCTGCTGAAAAACATCATTCATGGATATCCTGTGGCTTTTTCATTCACTGGGACACACACAGGTAAGCATGTATAATGCACATATATACAAGAAAAAGCCTGTATAAAAAGTATGTGCAGTCCTATTGTAAAACTCCTGTACAAGTTCCTGGCTTTGGCATGCCTAATGTTATCCCGTTAGCAAGTGAAAACATGAATGTCACATTTCAACTAGAGGAAATAAGAGATTTGTTTTGCAATGCAGTGTTGACATAAAGGTAGAGATTTTGGGCATTATGCATGTATAATATGGTGAGTCAATGTTCAGCTTCAGTGGAATAAAGTTAATGATAAAAGGAAAGGAAACATAATATTGGGTGCCCTTGAGTGAGTCACTGAGGAGTTTTCCTAGGGAAAAGAAGCAATGGCTACATCACCATGCTACATACACTATCAATCTAAAGATTGGGTTGCAAATCATTGGGAAAAGAAGAAATTCTAGAGAAGTATTTAACTTTGTGAAAGCAGCTGCTCCTGTCTGGTACTCAGTATCTGCTCACCAATGCTTCCTGTGCTTTTATCTTACTATGAATCCAGACAAGAGGCACTGTGCATTGTACAAATGTGCAGAAATAATGCCAAACATGAAAGTAATTCACAATAAGTCAGAAGCTAGTGTTTGATTACAGATGGATTTGGGGTTTATCAGTAATAAATAAAAGAAAATAAAGTAGACTCAAAAATTCACATTTTCATAAGAAGAGAGTAATTAGTTATATATCAAAAGACAAAGAAAGTTTCTTAGTCAAAGATCAAGTGACCATAGGTGTGTGGGTTCATTTCTGGGTCTTCAATTCTATTTCATTGATCTTCCTGCCTGTCTCTGTCCCAATACCATGCAGTTTTTATCACTATTGCTTTGTAATTCAGCTTGATCGTTGACAAAGGAGCTAAAACCTTCCAGTGGAAAAAGGACAGCATTTTCAACAAATGGTGCTGGTTCAACTGGAGGTCAGCATGTAGAAGAATGAAAATCGATCCATTCTTATCTCTTTGTACAAAGCTCAAGTCCAAGAGGATAAAGGACCTTCACATAAAACCAAATACACTGAAACTAATAAGGCAGAAGGTGGGGAAGAGCCGCGAATACTTCGGCACAGGGGAAAAGTTCCTGAACAGAACACCAATGTCTTATTCTCTAAGATCAAGAAATGACAAATGAGACCTCATAAAATTGGAAAGCTCTGTAAAGCAAAGGACACTGTCAATAGGACAAAATGACAACCAACAGATTGGGAAAAGATCTTTACCAATCCTCCATCCGATAGAGGGCTAATATCCAATATATACAAAGAACTCAAGAAATTAGACTCCAGACAATCAAATAACCCTAGTAAAAAATGAGGTACAGAACTAAGCAAAGAATACTCAACTGAGGAAACTCGAATGGCCGAGAAGCACCCAAAGAAATGTTCAACATCCTTAGTCACCAGGGAAATGCAAATCAAAACAACCCTGAGATCCTACCTCACACCAGTTAGAATGGCTAAGATCAAAAACTCAGGTGATAGCAGATGCTGGTGAAGATGTGGAGAAAGAGGAACACTCCTCCATTGTTAGTGGAATTGCAAGATGGTGCAACCACACTGGAAATCAATCTGGCAGTTCCTCATAAAATTGGACATAGTATTACCTGACGACCCAGTTATACCACTCCCGGGCAAATACCCAGAAGATGCTCCAACATATAACAAGGACATAAGCTCCATTATGTTCATAACAGCCTTATTTATAATAGCCAGAAGCTGAAAAGAACCCAGATGTCCTTCAACAGAGGAATGGATACAGAAAATGTGGTACATTTACACAATGGAGTATTACTCAGCTATTAAAAACAATGAATTTGAAAAATTCTTAGGTAAATTAATGGAAATAGAAAATATCATCCTGAGTGAGGTAAACAAATCACCAAAGAACACACATGGTATGCACTCACTGATAAGTGGATATTAGCCTAAAAGCTCACAATACCCAAGATATAACTCACAGACCAGGTGAAGCTCATGAAGAGGGAAGACCGAAGTGTGGGTGCTTCAATCCTTCTTTAAAGGAGTAACAAAATACTCATGGGAGCAAATATAGAAACAAAGTGTGAAACAGAAACTGAAAGAGGGGCTGTCCAGTGACTGCCATGGGTCATCCATCCCATGTACAGTCACCAAAGGCAGACATTGATGTGGATGCCAGGAAGTGCATGCTGACAGGAGCTGGGAATCTCCTTAGAGGTCTGCCAGAGCCTCACATATACAGAGGCAGATGCTGGCAGCAGCCATACAACTCTGATCATGGGGTTCCTAATGGAGGAGTTAGAGAGAAGACTAAAAGAGATAAGGGAGTTTGCAGCCTCATGGGGAGAGCAGCAATACAAACTAACCAGAGCTCCCTGGCCTGAAACCACCAGCCTGGGAGAACATAAGGAGTGATCCATGGCTCATGCTGTATATGTAGGGGAGGATGGCCTTGTCGGGCATAGGTGGAAGAGGAAATCCTTGGACCAGTGAAGACTGGATGCCCAGTGTGGGGGAATTCAAGGGTGGGGAGGAGTGAGTAGGTGGGTAGGTGGGGGCACATCTTCATAGAAGCAGGAGGATGGGGGATAAGATAGGAGGTTTCTAGTTGGGGAGGAAATGGGGAAAAGGGATAACATCTGAAATGTAAATAAACTATCGAATTTAAAAAAGACAAAGCAAAAGAAGAAACCACTCTTGGCTAAGATAATGTTTGAGCATATTAAATCTGAATAGAATGCAGTATATCCCATTAGTTATGTTTAGGGTTGAATTATGTTTATGTGTGTGTGTGTGTGTGTGTGTGTGTATGTGTGTGTGTATGTTATTCTTATCTCTATATGAATACATATTACCTAATTTATATTACATATATATATATCAGATATTCTCAAACATAAGCTACGTACAAATGATTAGAAATACAAATAATTAATTTTCTTAGAGATGAGTACAGACAGACATGTCAGCCTTGAAGTTCATTGGAGAAACCAAAGAAAGAGTTCACCATAAAAAGTAAACACAGAGCAGTCTTGTGGATGATCCAGGTATCAGGAGACAACAGGAAGACAGATTCATATCATGTTAGAAAGAATGGGTACGTTCGAATTGCTTTCTTGGATTTTATTTAAATCAAGAGGATTTCAAATGAAAGATTAAGTTGTAATGTTTCATAGGAAGGAAACAAATGAACCAGCTGAAGGTTGTCAGCCATGCTGAGATGCAGCCCGGAAAGATGATAAAATAACAGTAACAATTGCAATAGGAAGGATTGACTTTCAAATATTCCAGTTGCCAGATCACCTGAGTCATGGAAAAGAGTCATCCATGGAGCACTCCATAGCTCAACTCCGTGGTAGCTCTCACCTTTGTACCATTTGAAGTAAATAATCAAACATTTGAAAGCAAAGATGCAAACAAAATCCCCTGACGCAAGCAACTATAGATAGAGTAAACATTTCTTTCCTTCACAGTGGACACATTTTCTGGTTTTTTTTTAATATGGTTTGTTATATTTCCTAGTGATAGATAAGTGCCCTATGTTTACTCAAGTGACCATTTTTTGGGTACAAAACACAACAGACTGCCAAAACTCACTGTATCCTTGCGATCACTGTGAATGGGGTCCCTAGAGCGACACAGAACAAAATGTGTCAGATCCTCCCTGGAAGCAGAAAGGAATCATGTCTGAATTATTTACTCTGGTACACATGAAGAATGAATGGATTACAAAGGCCAAACCATGAGCAAAGCTGAAGGTAGTTATATTATAGAAAGATGGGGCAGAGGCAGTCAGTAACTAGGCTTACTTGGGTTTTTTTGTTGGTTTTTTTTAAACAATATTAGTCAAACAGATCCTCATAAAAGGGGCATAGGTTAAAATATGGAAGATGAGAATTTGGAAAAATCAAATATATGGTCTCCAAATGTCAGACAAGATAGTTGGAATATCACCATGTAATGTATAGAACCACAAAGACAGTAAAATATTCAGGAGAAATTAGAGACTACAGAGTAGACATTAGGAGAGGGTTCCTGCCAGAGTAATTACTTTTACTTTCTATCTTAAGAGTTATATACACATTTAAAAGAGTACATATCCATCTGGTTTACTTAGCCACGAAAAAAACATTCTGAGATACACTCTTCAGATTTATTTTACAATTTATTTCTGCATTATTACAAGCACTTTTTGAATAGACTACTTTTCATGTAAATCTTGAGCTTTCATTCTTCCAAGAAATTTAGTATGCACGTTATGTAAAAGTCACACGACTAAAAAAGATTTTACATTGACCAATGGTAAGCATTTTGTCTGATTGTGTTCTTACTCTTCTACATGAAGTTAAATGGTGTAGGTTAAGACTGTCATAATTGTGTTGGCTTGTTTAATTGCAGAAGCTGAATTGTCACTGAATTGATGTGAACAAATCAATGGCTAATCGGTTTAAACAGCAATCATTACTAAATGTACTTATGGGAAGTTAATTACTATACAGTGTTGCCATGCCAAGTGTGAAAAGGCATTAAAATATCCTAGGATGTGTCAACAGGCAATGTCAGAAAGTGCAATGGACTATGAACCCATTAAACTTGTGTATTTTCAAGCACTTAAACAATGCATCAGATCACAACGATAACCTGCAAAATTTGCAAATTACTAATTTTGCACTTCCCAGCAAGCCATGGCAATGGTCCTGGCCTGTTTGACTACTTCCAATTCAACTTGTCTTGACTGTAGCCATTGTTTAGCAGATTCTAAATCTCTCACTTGAAATTCTCATGTTCTGGGTCTGTGGTGAGAATGGCATTGTCTTTTTAAACAACTCTATCTAGAACTGTTGTATTGCCTTGGAGTGTTTTATACTTTATGATCCATCTTTGTTTTTCCAACATAGAACCTAGCTTTCACCTCAGAGAGATGGGATCATTTACTCTTTATCTACGTATGAGTCACTAAGTATATAGTTTCAGATTGTCCAATTCTTAAGTGTTCTATTTGCTAGTCACAAGGATGTTAAGTAGTACAAAGAAATGGTCAATGAATGGACTAACAATGAGGAATTTAAATATAGACAAGGCAAATTGCAATGCTCGATTCCAATACTCTAGCTTTCTCCATGGTCAGGAACAGCTTGGGCTGATTTAGAAGCTGAAGCAGGATCTCTGACAAGCATGAGGGGGAGGACGACTCTGTAGAACTTAGAGCAATGAAAGGAGAAACAGATTTACTGCAGAATTCTGAAATCCTTTCAGAATCAGAGACCACAGAGATGCTGATGATAGCAAGTGAACATCTGTTGACACGGATCTCCACAGCACTCAGTAATTTGTTGGCCTGCGTGTGTTTAAGGCAGTACCATCCATTCCCCTCTCTCTCTGTCTCAGATGTAGTACATACCTGGTATACTGGTAAATACACACGCGATGCATACACTCTCGTTCCTCTTACTATTACAGACAATAAAATAAGATTATTGCTTCCTTCCTCTCCCTACTACTCCTCTCTCCAAATGTTCTGTTGAATTTTTACTGCAAACTTCATTCCAAAATCTAGCTCATCAGTGGCTAGAAAAAATTCTTCTGCTATTAAATGCAACCCACTTTCTCATATTTTGAATCACAGGTTAAAGGGGAGAGGAGAGCAATCTGTTACTCATAAGCATTTTCTTTTCTTTCTGACAGTCTCTGGATCTTATTGACAAGAACACTTGGGGCTTGAGGGCTTTTCTTTTGCATCTGTTCCTTCCACGGATCTGAAATCTCTATATATTTTAAGCTTAATTGAAATTGTGCTTGAGAATGAGAGGGGACTTGTAGAAAAGGTACTGTTCTAGTTTGCTTTTCTATTGGTGAAATAAACACCATGCCAAAAAAGCAATGTGGAGAGGAAGGGATTTTTTAAAATCTTAACAGTTACAAATTACAGGTACAAGTGAAACCAAGCCAAGAACTGGTAACAAGTGCTTAGAGACCACGGAAAACGACTGTCTAGTGCTCAAAGACTCACTTTGAAGTACATTTCATATACACACCATCCCCACCTGACTAGAGATGACAACACACACTGTGGGGCCTGTGTTTCATCCTACATCAATTAGAAACCAAGAAAATGTCCTCCACAAACATGCCCATGGGCCAACCTGATTTAATTGAGCTTCCTCTTTCCGGGTGTGCAAAGTTGACAATGAAGATTAATCATTGCATGTCAGAAGAGTTCATTTGGTGGTTGGGTATGGAGGGATAGAAAAATTAACTGGGAAGCAGTAAAAGCTATAATCCATGGTGACCGAGAGAGGGAGAATGAAATAAAATAAAAAGATTGGTGAGCTTTGCCCAAAAGTTGTAAGATAGAAACTGATTGATAGAGGTTTTCTGGTCCTGAGATTAGACTGTGGGTGCTTTTGTCATGCTAGCCCTAAAGACAAAGAATAGCCTATTGATATGTTGACTTTGTCTAGTTTCATCTAGGAGCAAAGTTTGTCCTTCCTAGTTAGGGTTCAGTAGGACTATGGACAGTCACATGATGTGACTGAAGATGGCTATTGGTCAGGAATAAACACTGAGAGCCTCCTTAAAAATGAAACTTTGTACCATCTCCTCCTTACACTCAGGTCTTTGAGGAAAGACACATACTATGTCCTTATGGTCATTTGACTACAACCTAAGAAGATGGCTTATCTTACATTTTCTGATTAGCTGTAACCTTGGTCAAGATTCAAGCTTACAGAAACATCCACAGAAACAATGCCATGTCAGTCAATTCTTCTAACAAGTTTCTAACAAGTGAATGAAGGAGTGGAGAAAAAGAGAGAGAGAGAGAGAGAGAGAGAGAGAGAGAGAGGGAGAGAGAGAGAGAGAGAGAGAGAGAGAGAGAGAGAGAGAGAGAGAGAGAGAGAATAAAGTCACATCAATCTATTAGGGGAACTGGGCTTGAGTCTCAGGGTTACTAGCTAACACACAAGTGATAAGTTTTTCACACCTATAAAATTGTCTTCATTGGGTATATCTAATGATACTTGTGTGAGTAGTATTATTGAAATATAAGATCAGACATGTGAAGGAAAAAAGAAAACCCTTCTTTTAAGTTCAAAGTATGCTGTAGAAATGGCAAGGTAATTATGTGTAATAATTCTTCCAATATTTGAAACACAGAAGAGCTGAACCAGCTGGATATTGAAAGCCATTGATGAACATGCTCTGAATTATCCATATTCACTCTCAGTAAATACAAGATGAACTGTTTGCCTCTTCCCTCCACTTTCCCTGAAGAACTGGATGCTGTGGTTTGCCCATTTCATAAGACAAGTCTCATCTAAAGGAAAAGAGGCAGAATTTTAATTTTCAGCTTTGCTGGAATTGGTCTCTGCTGAAAGGAGCTACTACTGCCTCTCATACCCAAATAGAGCATGAAATCCATACTGGCTCATTAAAATCCTAGACTTCTCCACGCCATCTGTAATCATGACAAGCAACAATCAATGTGATTGCAATGTGCAGCCCTCGCTGTCATACATCAACACAACACACGCATGCTCTAGCATGGCTTTGGAGATGTCGGAAGTGTTTGGGGATTGTTTTGAACTCTAGCATTTCACAGCAGACCTTGCTTTCAATTACACAATGTAATTGAAATGGGCCATGCTCAAGGCACCAGAGGAGAAACTAGTGATGTCATCTTCCCCCTTTGTGGGCCTATTGGGTTTTAGCAGCCCAACACTCTAGGTCCCAAATGCAATTCACAAAGATACAGTTCTAACTCTCAGGATGATACATCCGCAAATGTTTCCTTTTGGAACACTTCTGAGGTTCACAGTTACTCTGAATCAAGAGAGGAGTCAATCAGGCCTGAAGTAAGGGACTTGCATTTAAAGTCACCATTTAGTGAGAAGGTACATGGTTTCTTCGCTTGTCAAACTGCTGAAAACGGTTACTGTCAAATTCATCACCTCCCTCTCCACTCCTTCTCCTTTATTATATCGACACAAAGTTCAACAAAAGCATCCCCCTGCCTATAAAAGCACCGGGAAGCACAGGGTTACCTATTGATTCTTTAAATTTCAAGCCAACAAGTTATTCTACAAGACTGGAACTTGAAGCACCCCTAAATCTTCCCTTGTTTAGGATTAAAACTCGGGAGATGCTGCTCTCTTGGAGAAGAGAAAACTTTTCTACAGCTGTGTTTGGTGCTAGAGGACTTAATGACAGATTGCAGGCGCCACAGCCTCTTTAATTGAGTTTCAGCTTGTTTCACACATGGGAGTACGTTGTCACTAGGGAATTATAAACGGACACATCGCCCTTCATGGCTCTGGAGGCCACTGAAGTGGAGGATGAGAAGACATTATTCATGGCGATTGTCCATGCCTTCTTCCAAGGGCCAGCGTCCTTGAAAAGGAGACTAAAAGCCCTCTTCTGGGTCTTACTTGCCAAGAAGTGCTGTTTCCTAAACACCGCCCTCTAGTGGCTGTAGTAAGAATGCTTTCTGCTCTTAGAGCTAGAATTCTGTCTGGATTGTGGATTGATTTTTCGAGATCATGTTGATCAAGTAACCTTATTATTGATCATTATCTGTAAGTTTAAAATATATTTTGTTCTATAATTGTGAAAAATACATAATATAGAATTTTCTATATTAACTATTTTAAGAATATAGTCCAATTTGGTTAGGCACACTAACAGTAAAATCTCTAGAAATATTCCCTTAAAAAAAAAAAAAGTAACTATGACCTGCTAAGCAATAGTTCTGTTTTTCTTTCCTCTGGATACCACCACAACAGCTGTTTCTAGGAATTCGATTTTTTTCTTGCCCAAATGGAATCATACAGTTTTGCCTGCTATATATTTAAATTGTTGAAATGCAGCTACACAAAAGTAAATACTAATTCTACAAAGTTTGAGTTATTGTACTCCAGCAATTATAAGACACTCTAAAGATCGAGTCCAGCCTGGACTACTTAATGAGATGTAGAACAGAAGGGCTACCGGCTACACAGGAGAACAACACACACACATGCACGCACTCACTTACGCATGCACACACACACGTCCTAGGAAATAAGTTCATAAAATTTTTCCATGTTGTAGATAAAATTGGTATTTGATTGGTGATTATGAAATAGTGGAATACATAATACAGAAAGATACACACATATAAAGATATCACATTAACAGTTTGGGTTTGCCCACATATTTTCTATCATATTTCTCATATCAGTAGATAGTTATTTGCATTTTTCATGTATTTTACTTTCTGGAAACTAAGAGCATATTTTAAACCTTAATAATCTTGGGTGGCTTCAATTTTCTATACTCCGTGAATTCATTTGTAACACCTTAAGCCACATGGATTGCTCATTCTCATTCATTTTTAGTTTTAGACAGTTATTCTGAGATTTTTCTGGATGACTTTTTCAACTCTGCAACTTCTACTGAACCTAATAGCATCTGGCAATTTTCATCACTTAAAGCTTACAACTTACCAAAGTCTACTTGGTTATATTTGTATGCCACCACCACCCCCGATTGTGTGAGAATTTCTGTATGCTTTCTAGATTCCATTTTGTTATTAAATGACACTGTTTGACAGTTTTCAACACCCACATAGAATACCTGAATTCAAAAATCTCTCCCAAAACAATCATCTAAAATTTAGTTGAATATTCCCCTTGCTCCTAGAATTTTTACTCAGGTTTCTCTAATCAAAGAATTAATGGTTTTGGAACATAGTTAATACCATTAGCATTGGAGCTCATTTCTAAAATAAGGAAAATGAAACCTGAAATTAGGAAATAACTTGCCCAAGTCCAATGTCATTAGATGTATATACTATGTTTCTTGTGATTCAATTACCTGCTCCCATTTGAGTCCACAGTGGTGGGCGGTCCTTCATAGCTGGATGAGGCTTGGGAGGCCCTGCATCCCCTTTTGGTTAAGTGCTATTGGAAAATAACAATCCTTTCAATTACCCTGTCAAATCTACATAAAATTACTCCCCTAAGTGCCTATCCTCCTATCTTCCTGAAGATCCATGATTAGATACCTTAAATTTATTATTGCCCATAAATCCTCCTTAATATAATGTGACCCATGGGAAGCCGCTGCTTCTCAGACTACTTTGGAGGGGGATACATAATAGCTTCATTTTAGGAGGGACAGATACTTGATCCTTATTGTCTGTGCCATGTCCTTCCTTTGAAACATGCTGATTCTCCTTTATTCATCCATGCATTCATCCCACAAGTGATCACAGATCTATTAATACATGTCAGCCATTTTATTTTACACGAGTGGTAAGACCGACTAGAGCCTCTGCCTTTAAGTCTCTGCTTTCACAGCTACCCAGGCCAACTATTATTAGCCTCGGCCACCTGCCTTGTTTCTTAAGGGCTATCAGTGAATACTTTGACTTTGAAATAACTATACGGGTAGAGGTTGCTTGTTGTGATTTTCTTTTTATTTGATCTATATGTGGTGGTGATATCTCACACCAGAAAACAGATGTAATGGAAATCCACTGAGATATCAAAATGAAAAGCAGCTTTTCGTGATTCCCGACATTGTAACTAACTGAAATGTTCTACTCTTAGTATCACTACTGTGGGTTTTGCGGATCAAGTGCTGTACTGGGTGTGTGTGGGGAATCATTGCTCTCAAACCTGTTCACTTGTGGAAAAACTATGTTCTGGAATCGATGAGTTACCTGTATAGTATGAAGGTAAGAATGCTCAAGTTTCCTGTTGTGCATCCACTATTCCTAAAATAGTGCCAAAACCAGAACAAACATTCAGTAAATGCTACACAACGAAGAAAAATGAGCAATTGAATTTTAGGAAAGCAGTGGCTGCATACTAGCTAGTCATTTGTCTTCTTAACTCTTATTCTTAGAGAATGTCGCTAACGTGAATGAGTTTAGTAATTGCAATTAATTTGAATGAAATTTGTAATTATATAGCCTTGTTAAGAAAAACTAGTTTAGAAGACTGTAAAATTCAATATTTTTTTCATTTTGCTACTTCCTTCATGAACCCCAATTTCCATAATCATAGGAACCCTGACCTGCTGTCTACTTGGCAGCATGTCAGTAATCTTGCTTTGGGTCAGGGTAGAGAAGACGAAGGCAGTACTAGTAAGGGACAGGTTTCTGGTCCAGTGGAAACTCTCTTTTGTGCTTTCTGCCTCTGCATGTGTGACGGATTAGTAAAAAAGTTGAGAGATAGCGCATAGAAAATTTTACATTAATTTTTTTTTATTTAGTAATTACTTCACTGCAGCAAACAAAACTGGATCTGAGAGGATGTTGACATCTAATTTTCAGGTTTTGAATTGCTTGGAGAGAAGGCAGATCTCTCTGTTCTCATCTGCTAACTTATCACTGCAAAGTAATTATGCAGAACAGAGTGTGGTCTGAGGTCATGTTTCACACAGGCAGGTCATAACTAGTCAGCGAGTGGACCCTTGTTTTAAGGATCAGGATAATTAGAGACCTATAATCTTGGAAGAGTAAAGGTTACATCATTTAGCAGACACACAAGCAGGGAGCTGCCTGCTGGAAAGGCCTGGGTTTTACAGCTCTGCTTTATTTATAAACTAGAATCAGAATTAGGGACTAAAGTCTCTTTAATTTACATCTTTTTACTCTTGTCAGGATGTATCTCCATCTTCATGAGTGAGATTATATTTTATGGCTGCTTGCTGGTTTTATTGGCAAATGCATATATTCCAACTTGATGTTTCCTTGGATTTCTGATGAATCAAGAAATTGAGCAAATGAGAATCTAAACAGAAAGCGACATTTAATTTGAGGTTTTTGTGCTGTAAGGGGCTTTTAAATGACTACATTTTAATTATTTTCATGCACTAAAGAGATGTAAATTTTACAATCTGAAGAGACAGGTCCTACCATGCTGTTCTTTGTAAGAAGACTTGATATAAAAGCAGGGTTGTTCAGTCTCACCATCCTTTCTGTTTGGAAAATCCTATTAGTAACAATGAGTTTGGAAACTTAAGAGAATGACTCATTTCATAGAATGAGAAAGTTTTATTTTTCTTACTCTGCTATAGAAAATTTATATCACAGGACTCAAGGGAAAAGATTGATAGAACATGATTGAAAATGGAAAAAAAATGCAGGTTGTTTTGTCTTTACAGATATGTTCCTTTCCCAATGTGACATGGTAATATTTATGGACTACTAGAAGTCATAGAACTTGACCTGAGTGTTTGTGCCTAAATCATGGTTATTTGACGTTAAAGATTTGATTAATTCAGTCTCTAACATAGTCAGGCCCTATTCCAAGAAGACAAGACAATGGTTCTGTGTGCTGAGGTGAGGCCAAATTCTTTGTTACAAGGATAAGAATGGATCATGTGATCAGTTTTGGTTTATGAAATTGAAGCGAAGCAGAGGGAAAGGGCACATTCCAGGCATCTTCTTGATCACCAGGGATTCTTCCCTTACTTCTTCAAATAACTGCTGGACTCAGGATCCTACTGTATAGCAATTGTTACAGAAAATCCCACTGCACTGTGTGTCAGTCACAAAGCAAAGGTTGGGCCATTATTAATTTTAGAATTTGCTACTTGCTTTTGCACTATGACTCAGTCTCCATGTTAGAGCAGAATCTTAAGAGTAAGGACACATCAGTTACTAAAGAGGGGATTGGAGAGGTTTTTTTTTTTATAACCCTTAAATGACTTTCCTCTTAGACTCAGAGGAGGAATCATCTAGGACTTCACAGTTAGATAGGTTAACATAAGGGGAAATGCAATCGACATATTCAATATAAGTATGTGAAGAATAGATTAATGTGCACTTTCTTATCTTATGTGTCTTTATCCATATAATGGAGATAATAGGCGATATTAAAACTCCTTGTATAGGCAGGGTGGAAGGATGGCACAGGCAGTAAAGTGCTTTCTAATCAAGCATGAGGACTTATGTTTAGTTCTCAGAACCCATTATTTTAAAAAAAGCACACACAGTGGGTTGCTTGAAATCCTAGTCCTAAGAAGTTGAGGATAGTAAATCCCTGTGTTAAAATCATGGTTGCAGGGAGAAGCTCTACCTAAAACTGAACTCAACTGCTCTTAAAGAGTTAATTTTGATGTTATGGAACATACATATGCATTCATATTCAACACTTAAACACACCAACACATACATATGCTTAAGAAAATTTCTTGCCCATTAATAGGACATTCATTTTTTTATTCACAAGTATTTTACCATAAAAGCATATATATCACATAAAAAATAAAGCCCGTGTCTAGTTCTTTTTCTTTGAAAAATGCATTAAATATGTCACAAATAACCAAGACAATTTTTATAACTAAAAATAATAGGCAAGGGGAAGTTATGCTCTATAGATTCAAAACTAAAACTAACCTATTAGAATCAGAAAAAGAAAGCTAATTGGCTACAAACAGAAACAGTTTCAACTGTCAGTCTTCTTCTTCTTCTTCTTCTTCTTCTTCTTCTTCTTCTTCTTCTTC
>NW_021620725.1:3148246-3159537 GCF_004785775.1 Grammomys surdaster | reverse complement strand
TCTTCTTCTTCTTCTTCTTCTTCTTCTTCTTCTTCTTCTTCTTCTTCTTCTTCTTCTGTTATGTAAGTTTAATTGTAAAAAGCAGATTTGTGTGTGTGTGTGTGTGTGTGTGTGTGTGTGTATAACTGTACTTTAGTTGGCTACTTTATTGAGGTATTATACCTACCACCCTTCTCTACCTCAGCCCATCTAACTCCCCATTACTAGGTAGGCTAGGAAAAAGCTCAGAGGGGAAAGGGGCATAGATCCATCCCTATAGACTAATTTCTGCTGATTAGGGGCAGTGAGGTCCTTGGGGTGAGCTGAGTCTTCATCATCATGATATCTAATTTATTTCTTTTTCTTGTCTCTTTGCTCATAACCACTTGACCCACCTAAACAACAGCAACCAGGAGCATCAGGGGAGCAGCCGCCGCCTGCCACAGTCCTCTTGGGCTCTCGCATTTATATGCTCTCCAAAGTCACCAGAATTCCAAACATAAACTATCTTCAACTGACAGAACCTTGACCCTAGCAGAGAATGAGATGAAACAGAGTTAACTGTTATAAACATTCAGGAAGTAGTCCCATTTCTGATACCTTGGATTGGAACAAAAACATATTACTATAACATGACTTTTTAAAAAAAAAGAAACCAAAATTCCCACTACACATGTATGTGTGCCTGCATGAATTTTTTTATAATTTATTTATTTTTTTCAAATTGTAATTTTTACTTATTCACACAGGGGTTATAAACACAAAAAGGCAGGACATGGGGAAGACGATGATACTGGAGTGTGGGTGTTAAGGGGGAATACAGATATTTTTCAGAACAAGGTATCAGCTGGGTGAGGATTCAGGGGACAGGCCGCTATGACTCTGCCTATGATTCACTTGTCCTTATCTAAGTTGGTATTGTCTGCCAAGGCTACCTATTTACAAGGTCTATGACTACTCAGGCTGGTACATTTCCACAAAAGCTGCCTGTCTACAATAGCTTATAGTCATCTGTTTCAATGTTTTTCCACAGAGAGCCAAGACTTGGTGTTAGTATACATGTATGACAGGCCTATTGCTGATTTTAGGCCTATGGCTGATTTTAGGCCTTCAGTGTGTAAGCAGGGATGCCCCTGACATCTCCTCCCTTCTCTAAGTATAGAAGGGCTGTGGCAATTCTAAACTTGCGAAGGCGGTGATAGAGGCCTGACCTCCAGTATTTGAAGGGGACCTTGTAATGGCTCCGGTCCCCCCGTCATTGTCCAGTGAGGCATGAGGGCCATACCCATCCCAATGTCTTTTTCCTGGAGAGGCCTGCATGAATTTTTGTACCACACTTATGAAGGTGCCTAGCACTGGGATATTAGGCAGCTATGATCCTCCTTGTGTGGGTGCCTGGGACCAAACCTAGGTCTCCTTCAAGAATAAAATGGTCTGTTAACTTCTGAGTCATCACCCCAGACCCTAACCACCTGTTGTTTTAATGAATGACTCTTTATGAGGAAAACAAATTCTAATCCAAAGAATTTAAGAATCTATAACTGTCAAGAAGTAGATTTAATATAACTCACCAGGTTATTCTTCATTGATTTTGCTTATTTCAAATGTGATTTATACTTGCATGAAAAAGGAAGGAAGGAAGGAAGGAAGAAAAATTATGAAATAAGTAGTTTGACAAAGGACACTTGATAAGGTTTCCATTTAGACTTTCTGTGACACACCAAATGTTTTTCTTTGTGTAGATTTCATAGGATGGTTATTTTAAATCGCTTACTACATTGTAAGCTTATTTTCCTTACTCCTGTGCTTATGGAATACAATCAGCGTAAGTTTATATTTACTTATCTAACAAAGAAACAAGTTGTCTCAGCAGCCAGTATAAGTTTCATAGTCATCTTGGGCTACTGTAAGAATCTCCTCCAACCAGGAAAGCTAAATAACACAGATTTCCCACAACCCTAGAAACTCAGGCATAAGCTCTCAATGATATTGGCACTTCTGATTTCCTGATGGCTGCCATTTTGCCATCCACATAGCTGTGGAAATGCCATGTTCTCACATCCTGCTTTAGAAATCCAAAGAAAATAGAAGTGAGGGGGAGTGGAGAGCGCAGAGAACAGAAGACAGAAATGGAAAAGAAAGGCAGCATGAAACAAAGAAAAAATGAATGTATGTTAAAATCAAACCATAGGGTCCAACTTAAAAATGAACCTGTCATATCCTTGTAAATTGATATGAGCAACTTCAGAATTGTTAGAATAGAAGAACAGTAAATAAAACAGATGCTGTGTTACCATACTCATAAATAATGTGGAAACAAATAGAAAATAAGCTATGCTATCTAACAAGTATGAGAGAAATAGCAGATTTGAAAAATCACAACTTCAAGCCGTCATACATTTTTTTGCAGAAAAAATCATCAAGAATAGTAACTTTAAAGTTAGGTAAGAAACAGAATGTTTACACAATGCCAAATGGTTTACTTACCATGAGTTATTTATTTAGTTATGTGGCAGGAAATAATTCTACACAGGAGAGAAATTGGCTAACACTTTGATCCAAATTAGCATCACCAAGGAGTGCCAGGTGGGCAAGATGCCCATAGATAGGACACCATAAGAAGGGCATGTCACTCATGTCATTGTCCAGCCAGGGTATATTACCAAGTAGAAGTGAGAGGAATCATCAGACGTGAACACTTAATACAGTAAGTAAACACAATCCTCCTGGAACTTGTTCTGAAGGAAGAACTTGATGAATGTACAATGTGACCCTTGACAACATTAGAATATAAGCATTAGATTAAACAAACAGAATATCAATGTCAAATTTCACAAAGGACAAATTCGTGTATGGATATTCATTAGAATATATACGCTTAACCTCCATATAAATATATCTCAACATTACATTACATGGTTTAATGAGAAAGAGAATGAAAACAGCTAACATCAGTAGAACCGGAAAGGAGCATACAGATATAAAAATCCTAATTTTTAACAAATTTGTTGTATGTTTGAAATTATTTCCAAATTAGAGCTTTAAAAGAAGTAGATTTTTATGCTTTTTAACACACCGTGGAAAGAAACAAAACAATACATTTCCAAGGAATGTAATCCTAAGTTATTTGTAAGCAATATTAATTTGGTTTATTTTATTTTTTATGAATAAATGCTTTTCTTGCAATTATGTATGTATACCACCTGCATGTCTGGATCCTGTGGCAGTCAGAGAGGCTATCAGATACCCTAGAACTGGATTTACAGATGCTTGTGAGCCACCATGCAAGTACTGAAAACCAAACTTGAGTCCTTTGCAAAAGCAACAGATACTCTTAACCACTGAGCCATCTCTCCAACTCAGAGACGTCAAATTCCTTGAATTGGTTCTCTCTGTCCATTCACATTTCCCTCATTTCCTCTCTCTCCCATTCTTCTTTCCCTCCTTCCCTCCTTTTCTTTCTTTCTCCTTCCTTTCATTCTTTCTCTTTTGTCATTGCTGTAAAGATGCCCATTAAAAAAGAACACTTTAATACCATTTCTTTTCACATGACATCATTCCCCTTCTGTGGACCCTTTCTCTCAAAGCCCCACCTTCCTCCAGGCTGTCTGGGGTCTTCTGGCACCGACCATTTTTTCCCATGTACTGCCACAGCACAGAGAAGATCCCAGAAGACCACAGGGGTAAAGTCATACCACCAGCTTGGACAGGCTCCCAAGCCATTTCTTCCTCCAAAGGCTCATTTCTCTTTCAGTTACAAATCCAATTTTTCTTTTAAGGTAAGCCACCAGATGGCTCTCTGGGCCTCTGAGGGCCTGTGGCGTAATGGGAATGCATTATACATCTTGTACAGCTGATGCAGACTAACAATCCTAACCAGCCAAATCACATATTTCCTCAGAATTGTAATGCTGCCAGTAGTTAAGGAGAACGTTAGGGACCATGTTTCATTTATTGTCCCATAGTCCTTAAGGGGTACATAAGTGACATGTGCCAAACAGCGTTTCTTCCTGAAAGAAAAAAATGATTTATAGGTATATTATGTACATTATTAACAGACATATTTAACATATTTGATTATTATGAAGGACGATTTTTAGTATTAAGAAACAAATTGATATTTAAATGAAGAAATAGGAAGCATGATTATCACAGATCCAACTTAGGTCCCATCTCCAGCGTCCTCAGAATTCTTTATTCATACAGGTGGTTCTCAGAGTGGAATGCTGTGTCTAAACACTCAAGTCACACTTCAGTTCCCCCATACATGGTGTCAGTGGGACTTTGAGAAAGAGGATGTGATTATGAACCATATAGTCTTTGTCTTTATGCTTTTTCCAAATGCTGTGCCGTGAGAGTACTGGGAGACCTTGAGACATTGCTGCATTGAATATATTCCATTCTAGCAGTACTTCATTAAGATAATTTGTAACGAGCATACTTTTCAGGGACTAAAGAGACAATGAGAGAGAAGACAAAAGAGGAGGAAGGTACCAACAACAACAATTAGCACGTTTAACTTTAGCAAGTTTCACATTTTTTATGTATCTCACTGGAGCCTCTATCATAACTTATATTATTATTTCATATTACTTATATTTATTATTACTATCATCATCATCATCACCATCACTACCACCATCACCACCATCACCATCACTACCACCATCACCATCATCATCACCATCATCACCATCATCATCACCATCATCATCATCATCTTCTTCATCATCATCATCATCATCACATTTATCTAATCACATTTCTCATTTTGGTCATGACTTACTGCTGATGCTTCTCCCTGCTTTCTCTGGCTTCACATTCTCTCACTTTTTCTTTGCTGTGATTCAGTTGCCCCGTTCTTTTAATTCTTTCAGTCTTTGAGTGTTGTCAGATACTCTGTCACCATGAACAGCGCTCTCCTTCTTCAGATTTAAGACTGATTCTTGACTTTGACCCTAAGGTCTAGTCTTCCTTGTTCACCCAATGTGATAGGCAAATTTAACTTCAAAGCCTTCTCTGCAGTGTTTTTAAGTGTAGTTATCTTAACAGGGTTTTCACCCTCTAGTCTTTGTTTAAAATCTACCCATATGTACCAATGTGAATTTTTATTTCTCATTTTCTTGTGAAAATTTTACATTGAATTTTTTTTAAAAGGAGTGACTTTGGAAATGTCTGCTGATGCTGTTCAAAAGCTAATTTCCCCTTAATGCACCATATGCTATCTGTGAATACTAATGCCTGGACTCTGGGGCTGTTGTAGGCCAACATAATAAATAGATAGAATTTAGTACAATTTTCCACTCAGTTGTCCCTACACATTGTAATACTACATATGGCTACTCTCATACTGCAGTAATTCAGAGAAATCACTACTCTTTCAGTGCCAAAGTTAAACTGCCTTGTTATTTCATTTAATAAATATTTATTGAGCAGTAAAATGATGAACCATTGTATTAGGTGAGGCTGACCGTAGAGAATAGAGTGGTCAATGAAACACTATTCTGCAAAAGCTTATGTTCCATACAAAGATAAATGGTACATTGGTGAGCAGACTATGAATGGGGAGCTCTGGGTAGTGATGCATGCTATGAAGAATAGAACAACAATAAAAATGGTGATGGGTAAGAGGGTCCATGTGGAGGGCAGTGGGTTACTATTTGCCTTGGGTATCAAGAGAGATGCTCTGGAGGAAGAGTCTGAATTGAGACCTAGGTGACAAAGGGCCAGACTTCAAAGGAGTGAGAGTATAGGTTGAAAGGTCCTGAAACTAGAAAGAAGTGGGACATTTGTAGAACAGGATGAAGGCTGGGTACCTAGGGCAAGCAGCAGTGAGTGGCAGCCCTGAGAGATGCTTCCTAGTAAGATAGACAGGGCTATAGATGTTGGACAAGATAATCCAAGACATTGCCTCTGCCAGTTGGGATTCCAACTTCACTTTGCATTTACCACAAACAAACATATTGCAATAGGAGTTTCAATCCTGTAAAACCATTTGCTGTTTGCAGTTACAAAAGACAGAAGCATAATTTTATATCAGGTAGGCCATTGTCCTGCCATTGACGTACATAGCCGGAGTCCCAATTTTAATCAGACAAAACAGAGAAAAGTGAGTTGCTGAAAAAAAATGATAGATCCAATGAGTCTTATGGAGATCTAAATGATTGTTTGGCCTTTTGGATAAATCTTTAAGGGATACTGAAGGCAAAATTGTAAGATGCTACAGGGTTGCAGGTACTTGTAGTTAGAGATGTCCTGATGCCATTTCTAGTTCTAGATTGTCATTCTATCGGCTGATATCGAATAGTACATACAATTTTGACACTCAGAGATGTGTGTTGCTTAGCCTCTCATAATACAGCGAGACAGATCTGTTCTCCACTGTTAAATCAGCCCAGGATTCCTTCAATGCTTCCTACAGTAAATGTTTTTATCTAAATAAAATTTCATTGATTATGCTTTTTGGGGGAAAAATACTGTGACAATCATAATATATTGGTAAAACATTCTTTTGTTTGTTTGTTTGATTTCTTTGTGGTTCCTTATTATGTAACTCTATAGTGGCAACACAGATACTGAACTTCCCTGGATCTCATTTTCCTCTTCTGGATAACTGAGATAATAATAGTATGCATTTGAGAGGATTGCTGTTCAAATTATATTAAACAAGATAATATATGCAAAGCATTTAGCACATTGTCTGTTACCTAATGGCCACTCCACACAGTTATTCAAGTTAGCAACAATAATATCCACTCACATTTACATAATGCTTCAATTTCTTAAAACATCTCACACCTATGATGTCATTCGATACTTACAATAATTTTACAGGGCCGCATTACATACCCAATTTCATGCAGCTGTAAGTAGTCTGATCTCAAAACGATCCTGTGCCTAAGGAGTAAGATTTATCAGAAGGAAGGCAACAAGGAGAGTCAGAATAATAGCTTACATGTTAGGAGAGCAGAGTGGATCGTGAATCTTTTATTGCATACAATACAAAGCAACATTTGTATCTAGTTTGTAAAATGATCAATCCTGCTTGTATATGAATTAAGTTATACATTGGTACATTTGGATTTGTTTTCTTCTTGTGTGTGCCATTCTAGGAAGCAGCATGATCACTCTTCAGCAGATACATGGTCAGATATATGCATCACACAGGAAGGGAAAGAGTGGAAAGTGACTACTTCAGATGGCAGGGCATGTGGTTCGGTATCAGCAGCAGAAATGCAGAGTGTGCTTCTTTATAGTACATGTGGTATTCTTTATAAACTCTGTAAGCATCAAAGTAGGATTTGGGTAATGCACTGGAATACTTCTTCTCATATACAGTGCTTTGTCTCCTAGAAAAGGAAGAGGGCCAAGAGGGCTAAGAGTAGCATGAAGTACATTGATAGGGCAACACCAGCCATTGAAATCTGCTGTGTGTTAGAGCTGTGCAGTCTTCCTTATCCATCCAGATACCTGCAAGCACTCTCCGTTTTTAATTCAAGGAATATGACTCTACAAAGGGAGCTCCATCCTTCACAGCCTTGTTCTGCCTTCAGGTCAGTGCCAAACACACAGAGGTCACTGACTTACAAAGAGAAGAACTGTAGCTCACTTTGCCTCGGGCAACACACAGAACTAGACAGCTCAGTGAACTGCCTATGTGTGTTTTCCTAGCCTACATTAACCTTAGGCAAAATGTGAAAACAGTTAAAGTTTGCAGTGGATCTTTGGCGTCTACCTTTCTGCATTCTGTTATCTTCTTTGAACTTCCTATTTCTTTTGACCAACATTGTATAAGACATTGGGGAAATGGTATTCCCCAAACACAAAAGTTTGTAAGATGATGATGCCTTTCTACAGAGGAAGAAGGTAACATGTAATGACCCAAATGGCTAATTGTGACATTTCTAACTTGATAACACCAAAGGAGGGATAGTTTGTGACGAGAGATTTTTTTTTTCTCAATTATAAGTATCTGGAAGAACGTTCAACCTACTTTGAGATGAGTGTACAAGAAAAAACTAGGTAGATATAATTGACATAGTTTATAATCATAAATTTTGGAGGAGCCATTGCATTGACATATCACACTGACACTTATATTATCCCTTGCCTCTTGGGTAAAGTAAAGCAATTTTGAATCATAAATCATACTTTAAACCCATTCTGGGTAGAACAGAAGTATGGTATTTTATAATATCTGATTGATGGTCACAATAAATAAGCTCTAATTTTTGCCGTTGATTTTGGACACAAATGCTAGAAAATACTAATATGCCCCTCCACTTGATTTATTTATTCTATTTATATAAACTGTCTGTGCAAACCGTTTCTCAAAATTCAATAATGTAGTTAGCTTCTCCAATAGCAAATAATAGCCAAAACAAAATACTATCTGTGAGTTATGACAGATAGTATGGAGCTATAGAGCACATTTTCAGCTTTAGTTATGAATGAGATAGAGAATATATTATGTTTTCAGTAGTGCTCCAATGAGCAGAAAGTTCACAAATACAGAAGGTCACATCATTGCAAAGTTCACACATAAAACAACCAAGACTCATAGTAATAACCTTAAACTCAACATCTGGAAGCTTGCCCATCAGGTAAACACACATAAACACACACACACACACATGCACGTGCACATGCACACACATTTACACACACATGCACACACACAAACGCACACACACACTGTTTATCAGGTTGGAGTAGGCAAAAAAATTCTACCTCTTATAGTGAATTTTGCACGCTATTTGTTTTGTCATTCTTAGAAGGCTCTGGGTACAATATATTAAAGGAAACGATTAGCTGATATCTGAGCATTTGAGCTTGAGTCTGGTCTTGGCCATCTTTAGTGCACTCCTTTGCAAACATACCTTGTTCTTTTTGATCTGTAGATTGTGCACTTGGAAAGCAGGGTTAATTTTAGCTAAGTGTTAAGTAATCATGTAATAAATATTTAAATAAAAATGTAACTTGGGTGTTTATGTAATTAGAGTGGGTCTCAGTTGAATGGAATTTAGGGGCTATTTTGTGGCTCCCCTCCTGGTGTTGACTTCTTTCTTCCTGGTGATAAGAGACTTGAGCAGTGCTTTGAATGATATTAGGGAGTGTCTCATCCATGTGTCAGTTCAAACTGTTTCAGTTTGAAAATAAAATACCCATTTTGGAATGATCTATAAGGTGAGGGTTTGTTTTTCTCATAAGTCTGGAAGGCTAGCTGTGGAACGCCCCGAATTTCATTCAATATCCTTGCTACAGATCCAATATATCCAGTCTTTGGGGGCTTTCTTATATGATTGAAACTGGTAGCCTCAACTCTCAAACCTGGATTCTGTTTAAGAAGGAAAGGCGAACAGTGGAATGATAGCCACACATGTCCTCATTAGTCAGCAAATCAAAAGCATGCTCGACACACTTCAGCTAATATCCAGTTTCACTCCACTGGAGAGAAAGAAGGACGATGGCCATTGGTAGGCACAAAGATGAGGCAAAAGACTCAAATTTCAACTGAAGCATAATACTGTTTGACGCATAGCTTCTGAACAAGAAAGGACATAAAAGCAGACTCTGAATTTAACTCAAATTCTGGCTAAACTAAACCCTCAAAGCACCAATATTCTATTACAGCAAGATGCCAGTCACTAACATCCAGGGGGCAAAATTCCGCTCTGTGAGACATTTCTGTTTCTTCAGATATGCCAGTTCTTTAACAGGATGGCTGAATTTGTTGTTAAGCTGGCTTTTCTCATTTACACTGAGGAACATTTAGCTTCTTGTAGGAGAAATCATCAGAATCATCTTTTCTTTTTTTCTGCTACGTATGTTCATTTCACTGGAAATCAGACACTAAAAGGAACCGTATCAGTAATACATAACCCTATGAATACAGCTAAGTTTACCAATAGTAACTAATTAGTCATTATATTCAGATGAATCAAAAATGAATATTACTCTCATATTTGCAGCTAAACTTAGTTCCATGTGTAAATGTTACAAGAATCGGTATATGTTTCTTGTAGGCTATGGCTATGGCAGTGGTTCTCAACATGTGAGTCTCAACCCTGTTTGGGGGTCCACATATCAGACATTTACATTACGATTCATAGCAGTAGCAAAATTAGAGTTAGAAAGTAGAAACAAAATCATTTCATGGTTGGATCCCACTAGAACATGAGTAACAGTTTTAAATGGTCAGAGCATTCGGAAGGTTGAGATTCATTAGGAGAGATTGAGAGAGAGAGAGGGGGGGGGGGCTAGCTGGTATTCTTAAAGACTTCCTCATGATTTGATGATGAAAATAGAGTCATGGTTTTCATTTCTCACTGCACTTTCTCATGATTTGGACAATTTCTGCCTGCATCTACTGAAGTAGGCAATGGCATCTACAAGGTCGATATAAAGTGCAGGCAGAATAGTAATTCTGTCTTAGCTCCATGATATAGAGCATGATTTTGAGGAAGAGCTGTTATAGGCAGAATAGGGCATTCTGGGTTAAGGTAGTTTATTGGAAGACCTTTAGAACAGTAAAAACTATTTATATTATCAAAGGACTAGAGCATATTTCTTTAGTTCCCTTCCTCATAGGTCTTGTTTGACAGAGGAGCAAATGGTAAAAATTACACTAACACAGACTGAGCATTAGGACTGCAAAGAAGTGGGACCATGGCATGGGCCCTTTTTGAGTTCTTGATAATGACCATAAGTGTGCATGGGCATGCCTGTCTTTAAATGGTTAGCTGTCTATTTCTATGGAGATTGAATTATTTCCTAGCAACTTATCTTTCATATAAGAAATATTTTCCAGAAACTAAAGATCTTTAATATTAAAAACAAATTCTGTATTTTCATTTTAATCAACCATGACAAAGCAATATCTGGCTGTCTGGGCGTGCATGGATGTGACTGGAATTATGCCTGGTACTGAATTTTGAGGAAATTCTAGTGAATATCCTTGTAGATATCTGGCTGATACTGTCCTGTGTAAAATCTCATAGAGAACAGGGCTTAGGAAGTGGGTGAGCAAGTAAGAGTGCTTGTTATGCATACATAAAGGCTGAGTTCAAATCCTCAGAACACAAGTAAAAAGCCAGTGTGGCTGCAAAAATACACCTGTAACCCTGGGGTACTGTGGGGAGCAGATGGAGAAGAGTTATTAGAACTCACTAGCTGTTAGCCTAACTCCAGGTTCAGAGAGAAAACACCACACCTTTCAAGGGAATCAACAGTATACACGTACCTACAAACACATCAAACACAAGCGAGAGAGAGAGAGAGAGAGAGAGAGAGAGAGAGAGAGAGAGAGAGAG
>NW_021620725.1:3133594-3148236 GCF_004785775.1 Grammomys surdaster | reverse complement strand
AGAGAGAGAGAGAGAGAGAGAGAGAGAGAGAGAGAGAGAGAGAGAGACAGAGAGCGCTATCAATCCCTTGAGAAGCTGCACCCAACTATAATTGATCCTAATCCACCTTTAGACTTTGAATGTCATCATATATATGTATATGATGTATATGTATATGTATATGTATAAAATACATATATATATTATATAATCTAGGTGCTCATATAGAATTAGGAATATATTCTCAAAAGCAAAATGTATTCCAAGCACCAGATTATTGCCATATGATTTTTAGAGCACAGCTAAAATAGCATACAATGGCTTGACCATGGCCTAGAAAGTGATGCTGATGGCTGCATAAATGATGCAATCACTGTAGGTCATATCTCCCACCATTTCTCCTTCCATTAGCACTCTGCTCTAAGATAACTGATGGAACATGTTTAATAGTGATTCTGAGCCCTGTTCAGTGGCAACGCTTGCCAGGAATACACCCAGCAGGAGTAAGCAAGTTTGATGTTGCAGTAGAACAACTGAGAGCTGCCAGTACTGCTGGAGAAAACAGTTCAATGCATCTGGTAGTGTTTGTAATTTGTGTGCTGTGCTGCAACTGTCTCCTGCTCCAATGCAAGATTGGTTTGATGCTACCCAGAGAATCTATCTATTCTGCTAAAAGAGGGAGCTCCTTTTACACAACTTTGCTCTGGTTGGAGACTCAAAATTTAATCCCACAGCATTGCCTCTCTGCTTCCAAGCAGTTCATTGTTAGCAGTATATATGTGCTGTGAAAGGTTATACATAAACAGCTCCTGATAAGTGACAATCTTGAGATGTGACTATAAAGCCAAGTCTAAAGAAATAACACAACTGTCATCTTAAGAAGGGAAGAAGACCAGGAGTGCTTGTCTGACATGGCTTTTAACCAAAAAGCCAAGAGCAAAGGGGAACAGGACCCTGAGGAATTTGGGAATCAGACCCCTTTCCATATCAGGTTCCTCTGCAACTTGCCACTTGAAAGAGGTATTAGTTGCTGCATTTTAAATTTTATTTTATATTTTATTTTCGCCTAGTGAGCATGATGCGCAGCTCATCCTGGAGTCAGAGAGTTGTCTATATTGGCATTTTACCAGCTCCATGGGGGAGCTGATCACAGACCCCCTTTGGTTTCGCCCTCAGAGCATGGTGTAGACTTAGTTAAGTGCACTCACTGTCAATATTTCTCCTCCATGCATAATGCACAGCACACACTCTAGCTCCTAACCACGTAATCTGGAGTCAGTACTTAGGAGAGCGAGGGAAGGAAAATCTCACTTTATGCTTTTTAACCACCACTGTTTAACACTTAGATCAAAAGCTGTGCAGCCATCACACCGTTGGCACATTTTTCTTACATGGAAGTGACTAGAGGTGATTTATTTCTATTATGGCTTATTTCCCTGGGGGAAATGTCACTGGCCAGTGCATTAACAACTTCTTTTCTCTGTGCTATTGTTGAGACAGGGGGTTGGGGGTGGCAGACAATGGCATCCTCAATCACATATTGTCCAGTCTATGTAGTAGAAACAGATAACATTTTCACCTGTTTCTTTTAATCACAGTGCAGGTACATATATAACAACATGTGTGAAGCCAGCTGATAATTTGGATGGTACTATGAAAGTTTGAATAAGACATTCATTTCTTTCATATCTGAAAGTCTAGTCCTGTCTCCTCGTAGTTCTGCTGTTTCCTGGATCACTTGTGGCCCTGAGTCCTCTCCCATATATTTCAAACTGGATTCCATTAAAACTTCTCCTTTTGAATCCCTAGGTAAAGTCAAGCAAAGGGTTCTCTGTGCTCATTCCGTTAGTGGTCCTGTCATCCTAGTATAGTTCTCTTTAAGTGGATGCACTCTCATTTTAAGACAGATTGCCTGGGATATACTTAATATGTCAATTAAAATGGTTTTGTATCAGATAACGTGATGTGGCCCACAGGGAAAACTGCTTCAGTTGGTGTGTTCTTCTATAAACTTCCCATGGGAGAGTTATTTCTGTGAGCCAAGCTGTTTCCAGCTCTGTTCGATGTTCCAATCACACTGAGTTCATCCAGCATGTAAGATCAAAATTCAGACTCCTGAAGTTTCCGATCCAATTGTTCTACTGAGATGCTCTGCTGAATCTCCCAATCTCAGGTGCCCATTTTTGGGGAGTTAATTACGGATCCTCCCTTATAATCTCTTACAGACAATTTAATACAGCTCTAAGCATTTCCCTTGAGGGCTGTCAGGGACGCTTTGCTCACAAGGGTGTGGGCTCTCAATGAGGAGCATTATACCAACTTAAAGAAAGTATGCTTCATATATGAGTAAATGAATTTCCATAACGGGTAGAGATGACATATCCAGAACAGATGAAAAGCGGGTATTTTGCTTCATTGAGGATCAATGGCATTCCTTTGACATGGTTTACACAGGGCCTTGAATGAACAGAACCAGTAAGGAGCGTGCAACTACTGCTCTCATTAGTGCATGGCTAGCTGATTATCTTTCCATTTTGTTTCTAATTATTTTTATTTTCCAAAGGATGACCTATTGAGTAAATGTGCAGAAATAGTTATTTTACAAGCGTTTCAGTGACCCTCCTGTGTCCTGTTACACACAACATGAAAGAAACTTACACTCTGAGCAGCATGGTAGGCAGTCACAAAGTGGGGTGAGGGTTTTCCTGACACCATACTGAGCTGGAACACAGGAGCTTTTCCCGTAACTGAAAGTACACGGGAAAAAATATAATCACCCATCCTAAAAATACTGAGGTCTACTGAACCATGTACTCTAAGCAGCCAGAAAAGTCATGTCTCTCACTTCAAAGGTTTTGGAAAACTTTCAAGTGCGAATGTCAAAAAGCTAGGACCTTGAGTTGAAAGAGAAGGGCATTTAAATTTTTTTTCAAAGAAGCATAGTGTTTTCTGCACTCATCATGAGTGCCTTATTTTTGAGTGGGGGTAGCTTCCACTTATGGGCCTCCAAAAGCTAGAAAAAGTATATGAAGATGATTGTGGGACTCTAAAAACCCTTTCATTCCCTAGGGTCTGCCAGTCATTGAATCCCATACCCATTCTTTCCCAGCTGTAAAAATTGGCCCCAGGATACAGTTTTGACACAGAAAGCTCCAGTCCCAGAATATTTCTCTCAACTCAATTTTCCTTAAAATTGGACTTGGCTATTAAGTTGAAGACAGAAAATATAACCTTAGTGAGGTAGATACCATTTACAAGGACATCTGCCACTCAAAGGAACTGCATGTCCCCAGGCAAATCTCTCAACCATAAAGCATTCAAAGGCCTGTGTCCACAGAAGAACACCTGGGCAGAAAATTCTAGAAACTGCTAGCAGGTGACTGCATAGGATTTACTATAGATTTCTTCATTTGAGCAAATTGGGAGCTGTTCCCTGGGGACCACTTACATGATTTGAAGTTTCCACAGACTCACCAAAAAAATAAATAAATAAAAATAAAAGTGGGTGATGTCGTGGGTCAGCGAATACACTGGTAAATCATTCATTTAAAGAGGATTACTACAAAAAGCTCTCTCTAAAGCCTATAAAATATGAATAGTGTGAAATGGTTTGCACCTTTTGGAATTCTGGGCAGAGATAAGTTTTTAGCTAATGGATGTACTTGGGCCACTTTTGGGGTTATCTGCTGTACCTCCCCCTGGGTTGTCGCAGTCAGGAACTATTGCCCACTGGGGCTGGTGTTCTGAGAACTCATGGCTCCCAGGAACATGTTTGAAGGAGAAAGTCATTAAATTGAGTTGGTCATTCAATTTATACATGGTTCTCTGTAGAAAGAATACCTTAATAGTGATTTGCCATGTTCTGACAGATGCTTTTGTCTAGCGAGAGTTCACAAGAAAACTGTGATGTTCCCATTGGCAATAGCAACATTTTAATGTTTTATTATTTTGAGATATGCCTATGATATTTCATTATATGACTAATTGCCCCACCAATCTCCATATGTGGCTTTTGGGAAAGTCTGCATTCTTGCTGTTAGAGTCTTGTATCGTTCTGTTTATCTACCCCATCAGAAGGACAGAACAGCAGAGCTCAGAAGTGGAGTGAAGTATCAGAGCAACCCCATTTCTCAAGCACGTTATGATGTGTCTAAAACATGCCAAGCTCAGGTCTAGAGTTATGACCTCCCACCTACAGGGACTTTTGGAAAGATAAAATTGATTAAAAGTCCACATGAGTAGAATTTAGAGCAATGATGTCAGTGTTCAGTTCATCGGATGTAACAACCCATATGGTTCCTTTATCTGGACATTGATGCTGCTAGAAGCTGTGCATTGAGAAGCAGAGAGAACTTCCTTCAAGAATGAGAACAGCTCCTGCAACAAGGAGGGAAAATTCCTCCGGAACATGGATCTAGCTGAGACTGGGTGAAGCAAAGCCCTGAGCATCTCTGAACCTGGTATCTCCTTGCAAACAGACTGGCAATCTATTCCTTGCTCAGTTTCATCAACTCTCTGCTGAGGAAGCCCACTCTCAATTTACTTCTTCATGTAATTTTCTTTTCCAGTTTTTTACTTTTATAGTTTCATTGTACATATTAGTTATACTGGGTACTATGTCACAAAAGGACATGTACACAATATCTACTCTCCTAATGGATTATTGCTTCAAAACTTTCCAAGTTTTCATTACAGAAAAGTAAGAAGGGACAGTAAGTAAAGAAGAGAAAATTTAACTGTCTTATCTATGTACTGAGGAGTCAAGTGTGAGGGCTGTAGCTTCCCTTTCAAATGGACTTTTAAATTTAACCTAACATCCCTGAACCAACTGGTAAGAATAGAGGTCAATTGTACTACCATTTTTCTTAGGATGTTTCTGATTATTTAAAGAAATCACAAAGATTTGACATTCATCACAAGAGGTAGCATATGGCAAGTTATCAATGAATAGACAACATAGTTATCAGACAAGTGCAGAAAAAAATTAGTTGAAAAGATGGATCAATTAATCAAGTGCTTGGCACACAAGCATGGGGACCTGAATTCAATACTCAGCATCCTACAAAATGTCAAGGCATGATACCTTCTACTCTCAGCATTGATGTGACAGGGACAGACAGATCCCCAGGGCTCCCTGGTCAAGCCAGAATATCCTCCATGGCATGGTCAAGGCCAGTGAGAAATCCTATCTCATAATAAAATGGGCAGCTCTTGAGAAATAACACCTGAAGTTGTCCTACGGACTCTACACACACATGCACAAATATGTAACCATATGTATATACATGCCTCCCCCATAAAACATACAAACACTCAAATAAATAAGCCCATGCTACCCTGAAAGATGCCAATGTGGGATCAGCCATCTTATCAATCTAAGAATAAGAGAATCAATTGGTCTGCTACAGGACAAATCCATAGCAAAAGGAAAATGGGGTACAAAGTTCAGATTGTGGTGCTTGTCCCATATGGCTTTTCTGGTACTCACAACTCTTGTTCGCTTTTGTCATAATGTCAAAATTGGATAGTGTTTCCCTTGGATTCTGCTTCCCACTAGTATCTTAGTGCTAGTTATCGAGTGTCTGCTGAGATACTGTGTAAGCAGATGGAAAACCTAGAGGAATAATAAAACACCTGTCATCGTGGGACCTTGTGTAAAGCTCTTTACTTCTTGCCTAGGGATCATCTCATGAAATAGTTGTTCACTTTAGATGGACACTTTAGAGTAATCCCACTGAACAGACTCAGTAGAATTTATTTTACTGAATGCCAGATCCAGTTTGGTGTCTTCCACTCTGCCCTTGACTTTTGCTTCCTCCTTCTGTCAACTGCCTGAAGCATCATCCATTGCCTCTCATGGGTTTCATGCACATACTCCATCTGCTTGTCTCTCACTTCCCCTGATATTTTTTTTCTGCCTCTACACACTGCTGTGGAACCTTCAGCAGAGATCCTCAGAGCACAACTTATTGTTGCTTAGTGGGCTTTGTAAAACAGACATCATTGTTTCTACCAAAGGACCAATTAGCTCCCTGCAGCCCTTTGCTAGCCTATAGCATGGTGCCAAGCTGTTCCTGGTTAGTAAAGGACAACAGGAAATTAATTGCTCCCTTGGTAGGTGAGGAGGTAAATTCTATTTATGATGTTGCATATTCTCGGCCTCTTTTTAAAAAAAACCAAAAAAACAAAAAAACAAAAAAAAACAAACCACGATTTTTCTAAGTTCTTCACTGATTACCACCCTGTGTGTAATCCATTCTTATGGCAAGAAAGGTGCTGTCAAGGCAGCTCCAGGCAAAGTGGGATAATACAGTGCTTTTTGACACCTTTCATTGTGTGTTCTGGCTTCCTTAAGCAATGGAGACAACCTGCATCATTATTTTTAAGGAGAAAGATGTCACTGTGTGGCTGAGTTTGTGTTCACTAATGTGCAGATTGGGAAGCCATCATTTTCCGTTTCTTTCAGATGCAGGGTGATGAGATGAATATTGCAGAGTAGATCCTGCTTCATATCCAATGCCACAGGGCCCTCAACATGCAGGCATTCTACAAACGACACAATTTATAAACAGCATGATCACACCCACCTGTGCCTTTGTCAGCCTGTAGTTAACATCAGCAGGGACTGTGAATGAGCATTAGACATATTTGTGAAATTACTAAGAGCAGGCAACATATGCATGTATTTTTAAATCACCGAAATACTTATGGAAAAATATGTTCCTCTTGTTGCCATTATGGAAGTAAGTATGTATAGTTATAAATGCAATTTTATCCCATAATATCCAATTATTTATTAACATTTGCTGCTTCTACTAACACAATATGCAACCTACTATGCTGCCAGCAATAAACAAAAGAATTTTTTCCAGTACTCAATACACCGTGAATGTGCAACAAACATTATGCTGCCATAAAGATGGTAATTAAAAGCTGAAAGAAAGCTTCCTCCATCCCAGAGATCCCACTGATTTCTGTTCTCTCTCCCAACCTTTTCCCTTCCCCATTTGTAATCCCTACCTCTGTCCCCTCCCCTCTCCCACCCAGCTCCCTCCCTCCATCTACTTCCAATATTTATTTTATTTCCTTCTGAATGAGATTCAAGCATCCTCTCTTGGAACCTCCTTATACTTGGCATCAAGTATTCAGTGTATTGTAGCATAGATATCCTGTACTTTATGGGTAATATCCACTTATGTACCATGTGTATCCTTCTCAATCTGGGTTTTCTCACTCAGGATGATCTTTTCTAGTTCCAGGTGTTTGCCTGAAAATCTCATGATGTCCTTGTTTTTAATAGCTGAGTTGTTTTTCATTGTATAAATATACCATAATTTATTTATTCCTTTATTTTGTTGAGAGATATCTAGTTTGTTTCTAGTCTCTGGCTATTACAAATAAAGTTGCTATGAACATAGTTGAGCAAATGTCTTTGTGGCACAGTACAGCATCTTTTGGGGATATGACCAGGAGTAGTATAGTGTCTTGAGGTAGAGGTGTTCCCAGTTTTCTGAGAATGGTTGATTTTTAAATCTCCAAAAACTTGTGGAATTGGTTAATTTCTACCATGTTTGCACTCCCACCAGCAATAGAGACATGTTCCTCTTGCTCCACATCCTCTCCAGCATGGACTGTCACTTGAACTTTTGATCTTAGTCATTTTGATGGGTTAAAGATGGAATCTCTGAGGCATTTTGGCTCTTTTGACCCTCTCCATAAGAGAGAGCCAAACCCTGACACTAATAATAATTCTTTGCTATACTTGCAAAGAGGAGACTAGCATAACTGTCTTTTGAGAAAAACTTCATCCCACAACCAATGGAGATAGATGGAGAGACCCACAGAAAACAATAGATGGAGCAGGAGGAGTTGGGGGATTGAATTAGCTTTATCTTCCCACATTAAATGCTATTCCATTGTTTCTTGCCACATCAAATTTTACCCAATTTCTTTTTCTGATGACTATCTTTTCCTTTGCTTCTTTGGGATTTGTTATACAACTTATTTCAATGGCAAAACTGTATTTATTTTATACTCTCTTTCTCTCCCTCTCTCTTTCTTGCTCTCTCTCTTTCCCTCCATCCCTTCCCACCCCACCCCCCCGTGTGTGAGTGTGTATGTCCGTCCATCTGTCTGTAAGTCTGTCTGTCAGTTGGTCTATCTGTCGTTCCTTAAGCCCTACTCTGATGTCTCAGCTCTTCTGCCTTTGTCAGGATGTCAGTCCTTTTCAGTGATAAACCCACCCTCAATTTTTTCCATGTGCCAACCAATCCACCTTCATGTAGTTTTGGATTATCTTTTCTTTCCTGTCTACTCCCAACTACCTACACAATTTCCAAATGTCCGAGGACTCATGTTTTATCTCCATGGCCAGTATTGGAAACCTTCATTAACTGCCCACATCATCTCTCTCAGTAGAATTGCCTTGGCAGGTCTGATTCTTGCTAAGTCTTTTATCTAGCACCTCTCACACTGCAGGCCTATTTCTTCCTTTGCATTAGAGCACTTGCCAGAATGTCCTCTTGACACCTAGCCACTGCACAGGTTTCATTTTCTCTTGAGTGGTTAAAACCACTCTACTTTCTGCAAGTGTTCCTGAGTATTGTCACATATCTGTCTAAGTATCCTGCTGAGGCATCATTGTATTTTATAAATCACCATTGCCAGAAGACAACTTTCATTGGTAGTTCTCTCACTTGATAATTCTTTTCAAGAATTTTTCTCTATGTGTCTTTTTATTCCTATTTCAAATACAAATGAATGAGATTTTGTGTTTTTTATTCATTATATGTAGTTATGTCTAATTCTAACAATATTCTACACAATAGAATTTATGCAGGTAGGAACATATGTAATACATTCATTTATAATTTCTTCAATATCCAGGGCAATTAATTCTAGTGCCCATGCTATAAAATTTGCATATGATTATGTACTGTATACTGTGGATTATTTTCAAATTACTCATGCCAAATACAGTGTAAATGCTATATAATAGTTGTGAAATTTTATTACTTCATTTTGTCTCAAGAGTAAACAGCACCTGAAAAGCTGAGTTAAAAGAGTAATAAGTATGAAATAATAATTTGCTGAAAATCCATAAAAGTATAAAGACTTTCTTCTGTTCAGTGAAAAATCCAAGGATGACAGCTGTGAGTAGCATGTGTTTGCCAGCCACACTGTTCAAGTCTAGATCTGAAGTCTACTTCCTCCAGCTACAGGTTCGCCAAGTGATGTTATTCAGAGCACAAACTTTTAATAAGGAAATTGTGTAATACTCATCTCACCACGGTGTTCTGAAAATTAAATAGAGAGGATGGATTATTGCCTGAGTGGTTCAGAGTTGTTACTATTCTTCCAGAAGAGCTTGGTTCAATTTCCAGCACCCACATGTTAGTTCACAACTATAATTTCAATTCCAAGGGATACAATACCTCAGTACCACCCTTGTGAGTAATATACATAAATACATACATACATACATACATACATACATACATATATACATACATTCAGGAAAACCACTGATGTACATAAAATAAGAAGATACATAAGTCTATAAGAATTTTAGGAAAATTAATATGAGTTAATATGCAAACTATTTATCACAGAAACAAAAGCTTATTGAGTACTCATTTTCATTTCCAAAACATATTTGTTGTTTTTCTCCCTTAACAGCATGGTTATCTAGTAGGGAAGCGTTTACCATGATTTTAGTCTACTGTAGTTAGAATGATAATGCTATACTTTTGGTGATTATTCTGTGAAGGAGCTGCAAAGTTGTTTCTGGTGTATTATCTGCGCTTCATTGATTGTTTCTCAATAAAATACTATTAGTCACTGTTTCTCTATGAAGATCAAACATAAATAAAGTAAAACTAATATTATAGCCAAGTACAATCTTCAGAAAACATATAAAACATAGTGTAGGTGTAAATAGTGTCAAAATTTAACTGCAGTATTCTGAGCTCTTGACAAGAATTTACCAAAAGGAGACACTAAGTCTCAGGATGGTGGCTTTGCAGAAAGGAGCTTTTTAAGAGTTATCCTAGAGGAATTACAGTTTGACCTTATGCCCTGAGTAGTTAGAACAGGCATGATGTATTTGCCCTCAGTAAAGAATACCTTCGAGGTACCATAACCGTCTTAAGTTGCTACTTCATCCAACCTACCCTGTTTCAAAACTCATCCTGCATGCCATTTTCTAACCCTTTGTTCTTTCACCACTAGCTCCACCCTCTCCCAAATAAATCAGATCTGAAGCTTCTTCATAACATGCTCCTGTTCCCATCATTGATTTACTACCTCTGCTCTAATTTATCTGTTGACTTGGCTGTCTTCTTTTGACATAGTTACTTTATGGGTAAATTTCTCCATCCCAAATCCTCGACCATATATCTCATATGCTTCAACTCTCCATTTTTATCTTTTAAATTTTGATTCTTTTGTGGTTTATCAATTTTCAAGTCATTTATAAAAACTTGGCAGTGTTATAATGTGAAAAATGAAAAACTGTTATGGAAATTTTATATATATATATGTAACTGATAAGTAAAAATCTTACAATAACTTAGAAAAATTGAAAACTTACTGTAATCTGAGTCATGTGCCACATATGATCATTGTGGAGCTCAAATAGAATGTCTACTACTAATGAAAAGGACTGGAATGACCTACATTGGAAAAATCTTTCAACTGTTCTTGCTCATAGAAACCAAATGATTAAAAGCATAAGCCACAGAGAGTCATAGAAATAAAGGAAAGAGTGCTTGAACATTAGCAAGCATCTGCAAACCTTTAGCAGATAGACAGGGTTCCACATGCCATAAAGCCATTTATTTTCAGGCTTTAGATACATAATTAATCTACCTCACTACACATATCTTTTTTTAAAAAAAAGTCCTACATCTATGTTATGAGCTATGAAATTTAGATACCAATATTCACATATTTTTGAAATAACAGACTATAATATATGATGATTATCATTATTGCAGCAGGATAATTCCATGTTCATTAATGGAAGCAGTATGATAATATGGTGATTATATTAACAATTTAATTCAGCAAAATTCCTGAAGACTAAATTTATAGACCTTGTTAAAATATATAAAAAGAACTGCTCCTGGCAAGGCATTACTTTATATTAACATATATATGTAGTTTAATTTTTATTGCATATTAATTTATAATTATGTACATTTTATTCTTTGAAAACAGCAGATTCTTGATAACAGAAGAGTGATTTTATTATACTAAGCTAAGAGTAAAGTAAAATAATAATAAATTATCTTTTTAATGAAATTTATAAGAACATATATTCATAAATAAAATTAACTGAACTGTAGTTTGAATTTGAACAGTAAGTATTAGATAAGGCTGTAAGCTTTTATCACATAGACGTTTGAAATGAAACTATCACATTCAGGAAAAGGCACTCTTTGCATTGCTGGTGAACACTCATGATGAACACATTCTCCTTGAACATGGACATGCAACTGCACTGTAAATTATTACATGTGTGAAATTTATTTCAAGAGAGTTTAAAGAACATTCCTCTTAAATTTGACAATATAACTGAAATACTCAAACTTAAGAAATCATACATTTATGATTTTTTTCATGCCTCTCTTCACTATTATGTGTTGTAAAATCTAGATAAAGAAACAAAATTGTACTTTCAAAATCCAAAGAATTTCAATATTAGTAAAACAGATTTGACCTTTTAGCTTTTAATAATGTGTATGCATGTGTGTGTATGTGTATGTCTCTGTGTGTCTGTCCATCTGTATGTGTGTCCACGTACATGTCTATGTCTGTGTATATGTATGTATATGGGTATATATACATGTGTGTATGTTGATGTGTTCCTATGTGTGTTTGTCTGTGTGTATGCACATGTGTGTTCCTTTGTGTATTGTGGCATCATAATTTCATCGATAATTTTACCATGAAAAAGCTGAAGGGCAGTGCAACCTTTAAGAGAAAATCTAACATCTTGGTATCTGTCACCATTAAAAAATCTAGCTTATTTATTTGATTGGGTGATTTGCATTCATATATGTCTGTGCCTCTCATGTATGTCTGGTGTCCAATGAGGAAAGAATAAGGTGGATACTTTGAATCCAAACCTGGAGTTCCGGACACTGTGAGCCACTATCTGTGTGCTATGAATCAACCATGGGTCCTCTGAAGAGCAGCCAGTGCACTAAACATTGATTCATTTCTCAAACATGGTATATATGTGATAGCTTAATGGTTACTTTTAACCAGAAGTTGGAGTTCCAAGCCTAGCATGATGGAAGAGACAAGTTTGCCTAAAACTGTCCTTACTTTTCAGGCTCTTTCTCCAACAAAAGGGACAGTATAGGAGTTCACATTTTCTATAATGACATTTACTTTTTACATTAGATTATTAATTGTGAGTGGATTAATAGTGACCCTCTGTAGCAAATTTTTCCTCCATTTTCTGAAAGTCAGAATAAATTAAATCTAGCAATGTCATCATAATGTGCCATATAAGCAAATGCCAAGAGATGATTCCCTGAGCAAAGTTAGAATGAGATAATCCAAGTCTCTGCTAACTAGGTGTAAGGCATTCCGTGAAAGCTAAAGGGAGTTTTCTACCCACACAGAGAGAGATGAGAATGCATTTGAAGGTTGAAATTTTCTAAAATTTATTCTTGATTGTGGACACATTTTTTTTGATACTCATCACTGACATTTTTTTCTGCACACAAGCCCCAAACTTGTCTTTATTGCATGGCTTTTCCACATAGGAGAAATAGCTGGAACCTCTCACAGTATTTCCATGCTCTACCATACCCTGCTTTGTAAAGGAAATCAATTAATCAATACCTGGCACAGACACTGAGGAGCCTTTTGACTTGGCAGGAGATAAAAGGGAAAGAACTAATAATACATGAAAGAAGTCGGGGAGGGGAAGAAACAGTGTTTTAGTAAATGAATATCAATTTGTATTTACTTTTTCCTTTATTTATTAAAAAAGAATTAGATCAAATTTTGTTCTTGGATAAAAATTATAATCCATTAAAGAATTAATAGTTTTTAATTTTTATCTAATACAGTCTCCATGTAGACATAATTCAGAGCACATACGGATCCTAAAAACTGAGACAAACACCAACATTCTTCACCTGTCTTTTATAGAAAGTATTAGTTAACATGATAGTCTACTAAGATTGTTCAATGGGACTCATACCTGTTTTTCCATTTCTGACTTTTTAAAATTGGTGTTATACCAGTAAAACGTCCACAGAAATGGTTTATATTGCCTGTGTGTAAAATATAAAATTTCCCCCAGGAACTTTTTAAGCATATGTTTTCAAGTTTATGTGGTATCTGTGGGAGGGTCTTCAATGCTCAGAAATGTTGTTTATAGCTACCAGCTACCTTTAGCTGAAATTAATCTTTCAAGATGCTCCATGCTAAAGGCCGCTGTAAAGGCAGATTGTATCCATGATAGACAGGGTTATGGAAGAATGCATTTTTTTTGTGTCTAACTTAGTTAGTCCATTTGTACACACATCCAGGAAAGCAACAATACGAATTTGAATATATTCTTCTACCTATTTCATAATATTTATGAATATTAATTCAGACTTATTTTACAATTTTATAGCCTTGATGAACCACAATATATAAATGATCTCACAATATCCATTTAGTTGGGCTTGATTGCATATATTTACTTTAAAGTTTGGAAATACTTTAGTCATGAATTAAAATGGGAAAAATAGTTTTCTTAGGTGCTATGCCAAATTTTTACCAGATTTAGAGTATTTCTAATGAAATCTTCTAGAACCCCTGGGAATGTAAGGATTTTACTCCATCTCTCTGTCCATTTTTATAAAGCAAATAAGCAGTATACCATGTGATTTAAATTTGTACATTAGGGCTAATACATAGTTTCAACAGCACCAACACCAAGTTTGAAATTGGGTATTTTGAAATAAGGTATGAAGTTTTTATATTACCTAAGATAAAGTAGAGGAAGATATAAAGGAAACAAATTTAGCAGGTTAATTTGACAGGCACATAAAACAGACGTTCAGTTGGATATACAACTCTGTGCTCGTTTCTAAAATTATAAAATATTTTCAAAATATAAAGGAATACAAATATTCTCCAAATACTCAAAAAAGTACATTAATTTTGAAAATGGACAACTTCAATGCATGCAGATTTTACATATTTTGTTAGTTTAAATTCAAATAACAAAACGGAAAATAGATTTTGATGTGTGTGATTCTACTCAAATCATAAATGATACTTGAATTAACAAACTCATTCCAAATTATTTAAATGAGCATGACTACTGTGCCAGGGTAAAAAGTAACTGATTCTGCTGCAGGAGTCTGTAATATATTCATTTAAATAATTCTATATTTTATGGTAAAGGAAAACAAACTCTTATCCCAGGGTTCTCCTTTTCTTAACTCAAGGTTCATTCTTTCCCAGGCAGTGTAGCTCAATGAATTAACTACCCTAAACTTTAGTAAGAAATTGATTAAAACTGCAATCTATAGTGTGTGGATTTCCAAGATGGATGGATGGATGGATGGATGGATGGATAGATAAATGAAGAGAGAGAGAAGAGAGAGAGAGAGAGAGAGAGAGAGAGAGAGAGAGAGAGAGAGAGA
>NW_021620725.1:3055853-3133584 GCF_004785775.1 Grammomys surdaster | reverse complement strand
AGAGAGAGAGAGAGAGAGAGAGAGAGAGAGAGAGAGAGAGAGAGAGAGAAGATAAATAGAAAATCATTTTCAATTTACATGCTCAGAAACCAAGATAAATAGACTAAGGGATGGGGGTGGTCTATTGACACAGGCATCTTGAGGTCCTAGTAGAGAATTTCAGAAGACTAGGTTGTCACTTGGCATGAGGCTTCTAATTGAAAAAAAATTAACAACAGAAAGGTAACACCATCTAATCAGGTGTTGACATTGTCCAGTAGTAAACAATTGGGACAACTGACACAATTTTCTGGAGTTTCCAGTTGATGTGTTGATTTTTCTCTACATACATGAGCTTCCCACAACTGAGATTACAGCTGTTCTCTCTGGGTGCTCTTTTCTATCATGAGACGAACAATGATGACATCTGTTGGAAATGGATTTACCAATTAGACATTTTAGTGACACCCATGTTTTTACTCTTGGACTTTTCTGTGGCTCTCTTCCATCTCTGTGGCAGAGTTTGACAGCAGCTCCTCCTCATACAAGAAATTCTGGAAAATCCTTTGAGAAAGGCATTTTGGAGTGTTAAATTTGGTAGACAAGCTCTCTTCTGCAGCCAGCTTCTCAGTGAGCACATAAAACATGGAATAATTTATTGATAAATGTGTATTATAGGAAAGTAAAGAATAATGTTCCCCCAAAAAGGCTGGGGATTTCCCTAGACTCTCAGATCTTTTTCTTAACATTTATTTTCATTTTTATAAATGGTTTGGTACAAACTCTCCCTACACAACAGTTCTTTTCATTCCCACCAAGGCTGGAGGTAACTTAGTACAGAGTTTCTACACAGCTATAAAGCTAATGATCAGAGAATAAGGACAAATGATCTGCACCCTCTCTTGCTGTTGCAGGATATTTTCCTTCTTTTAGAAAGGTAAATGTTTTCTAAAGATCTCTGAAATCATTTGAAACAGGTAGAGAAGTGACTACCAAACTATCGATGGGTAATGTTGGGATCATTCGAAGTAGAACTGTAGAGAAAGGCCATGTGATTTATTCTGAAGGATATTGAAGTCACTATTCGGCACATCTCTTCAAAGGATGTACAATTTATTTTATGTACAAGGAGTGGTAGGTTAGTTGGTTAGCTGGTTGGTTGGTTGGTTGGTTAGTTGGTTGGTTTGCTGGTTGGCTGACTGATTGCATGAAAATTTCACCTTATACGCTTAAACCATGACTTTCCTTCTATACACTTCTGAGTTTTTACATTTCAGAAAAAACCAGTTTTTTTCATATTACTAGTTCATTAAAGTCTTTTAGGTAATTTTATATCTTTAGATACTTGTGATAAATTTTCTTCTAGTGTATCTCACATTAAATATCATCAAGTCCTTTCTTATTCATGATTGAGCTATGCCTCTCTTTGTCCCTCCACTGGATCTAATCCACTCACTAATTACTGTCCATCTACCTTCCTTTCTGTTTCTCTCTAGAGCACCTGCTTTTACCAATCACCTGAATTACTGCAGTTGTCATAATAGCTCTCAATTACCCTGCCTACTTATTTTTCAGAAGCCTTAAATTAACTCTTTTCACACAATTAAATGACATTTTCAAAATACTGTTTTTGTAATAATTTATCATCTCATAAATAATTTCAGTATATTCCCTTTTACTAGATTGTATTACTTTGGCATTTAAGGTCTCAGATAATCATACCTGAACTGAATTTCCTGGCTTTTTGTACTAATTATCCAGAGAAGTCCCTTGCCTGGATAGTCTTCTATGGGCTATCTGTATTTGACAAATCTACACCTAATCCTTGCATTCTTATATCCTTAATTTCAGAAAGTGCAATGGCTTCAGTTCTGTCTCGTAACTATCCCAGCCCATTGAAAATGATGTAAGGAGCTGTTACCAAAAAGAGAAATGTGAGGAGCAAGAGTTTCTGTATAGTCCAGACAGTACATTTAACTTTAAGGAATACAAGAACCCTTGGGCTGTTTGCTGCAAGGAAGAAGGAGGAGGAGGAGGAGGAGGAGGAGGAGGAGGAGGAGGAGGAGGAGGAGGAGGATGAGGACGAGGAGGAGGAGGAGGAGGAGGAGGAGGGAGAAGAAGAAGAGGAAGAAGAAGAAGAAGAAGAAGAAGAAGAAGAAGAAGAAGAAGAAGAAGAAGAAGAAGAAGAAGAAGAAGTTCCCACCAATGTCTTGAACTGGTTGCTGGATGACCACTTCCAATTCCAGCCCCTGAGTTCTCTCACTTTCATTAATACACTGAGTGCTTGTTCTGGAAGTGTCTATCAAAAGTTCAGGGAATATGAAATAAGTGATATTCAAGGCTGCAGCTATTGTTTGATGATTATTCCATCTGAATCCATTCCCAAACATTAATAAAAGTAATATTTAAATGTAAACATCACATATCTATCCTCTGTTGCAAATAATCTCTTCCCAGGGTCAGAAGCCTTCTCTGAGGAAACCAATTCTTCATATTTTTTTAATTAAAAGAAATTTGTGGTGGGAGATATTTAAGACCTCAAAAATTTTCACTCTTGTTTAATATATTAGACTGCTAATCTAAAAGAGTTTGTGAGTATATGTTACATTGTCTGTTTTAAAATAAAATATTTTAATAGCACAGCCTAGATATACTATGTGGATTACAGACTAACTAAATTTATATTTCTATTTTCACTGAAAGATAGAAGATGAGTGTGTGTGTGTGTGTGTGTGTGTGTGTGTGTGTATTATGTAATTGCAAATTAGGAAAAAATTCTGTACCTAAGACTATTGGAACTGCAATGACCCTAGTTATAAATGTAGTTTACAGTAGAAATTTCAAAAGAACACAGACACCTTGTCACATCATAAACTTTCAATCTGTCTTCAGTTTCTATGATTTCCTTTATATCTGATGAATTTAATAAAATATTGGTGTACTACATCAAGTGCAAATTCTATGCTGGAGAAGGCTGTGGATAAGTCAGTCAACTGCTTCCTCTTTGGTGCATGTACATATTCAACAATGGTGATGCTCTAGTGTGTTTCCACATGAACCCATATGTAGACTTGCTAACAGTCATATCATATGGCAGTGCAAAAAAATAGTACAAAATTCTCTTGGGCAAAAAAAATTCATTTTTAATACTCATGTCCATATCACTTCTGTCTTCTGTCTACTTCTCCACACTCTGTGGTTTGTTGACTGAATCTTTGATTAGGGTCCATGAACCAGAAAAGAAGAATGGGCTCTTGATAAAATGAAGAAAAATCAGTTGACAACAAGTTGTTTGCTTGGGTGCCTAGACATTTCTCAAAACAACTCCATATTAAACGAGTATTTAAGTGATTCCTTTGGTGTGTCCTATGCAAATGATTAGAAAAGACTGGGATTCTATAGTCATGATAAGCTAATTTTTGTTGAGCTTCTCTAGATTGACAGTAAGCTGTGGTCAGGGCCCAACCTCCTCATCCACAGTGAGCTCATGAAGAAGCCAGTTAACATGTTTGAGTTTAATGTGTGTCCTTTCTTTGCTTTTCTTCTTATACTCATTGTACTGCTCTACTTTGAAATGTTATATTACTCCAATTTCTGATTGGCTTTGGAAAATTTAATACTTATATATGAAGTTAGGTGTAATGCATTATATAACACATCCCAATACTGTGTAATCAACAAACCAGAACAATTGGTATCTCTACCTCCTTTAGCATTTGCTATTTTGTTTCAATGCGAAGCTTCAAGCCCCTCTTGTTTAGTTCTTCATAAAACACACAAGAATTTGGCAAGCACTCTACTATAAAGCATTAGATTTTACTTTCTCCTACATAGTTATATCCTTACATTGTTGATTACTATCCCTCTATCTGTCTTACCCTTTGCCCTTCCTACTCTCTAGTAACCACTATTTGATTCATACTATACTTTTTTTGTAGCTTTTCACACTTAAATGAGAATGTATTTGTCTTTGTATGCCTGACTTTTTCACTCATCATAAAGTCCTCCAATTTGATCATTCTACTACAAGTGACAAAATATAATTATTTTATGAAGGCTAACTATTTCATTATGTATATGTATCGCATTTTGAAAATCTATTTACCCATCAGCAAGAATCTCTAGTGAATTCAAACAGTGTCTCTTGTCAATCGCTCTGTAAAAAAAGGGAGATGGCAGATACCTTTGATATATTCATTTCCTATCCCTTTGATATATACAAAACTGGCATTTTAAAATACCAGCAGCACAATTTCTAAGAAAGAATTAAAATAATCTGATTCATGATAGCTACAAGTAAAAGCTTTTGTATAACTAACTGGAAAAATGAATGATCCATAGAATGTCTTTATTTCAATGAGTAATCTGGAGATATTTTCAAAGACATTAAAAAGATGACAAAAGCATAGAGAGTTCTGACTTATTTGTGAATTGAAATATTAGATTCTTTATGAGGCAAAAAGAAAGCATTTCCCACCAGATCATGAAACTACCAAGAACTCCAGATAGCCCTGGAGCTATTGATTCTAAGGAAAACCAACAATTATGGCGATACCCCAATACCTGACTTCAAAACACACTACAAAGCCATAGTGACCAGAAAGTGTAGTGCTGGAAAAAATAAAATAAAAGGCACAGACCCATGGAATGTAATAGAGAGTGCATTTGCAAATGAGCATGTCTACTGCCAACTTATTTCACCAAGACGCTAAAAATGGATGTTGGTAAGAAACAGTGTATTAAATACATGTTTCAAGAAAAAAACAGGAATCCATAATTATATAAAACTAGTGCACTTGGTCTCAACAGCGGCAAAAATTATCTTTAAGCAAATTACAATCAAAATGTAAGACTTAAATCATGAAAAGATTTCCAATTTTAGGTGTGAATTGTTATTAATCCCTTATGATAGGAAATGGTTTTATTTGCAATTTATTACCTCAAGGTCTTTGCACCACACAACATCCTAAAGGGCTAATTAATTCATCATTCCTTTTTACAAGAGATGGCAATTTACAATTCAGCTGTACTTACAAAAGTATAAAACCTTACAAGAGACTCTCTCCATCTAAGCACAGACCTGGATGACAGTGTTTCTCTTGGTTCTAGGATGAGGTATGTCCTAGTTTGTTACTGATACTATCAGCTTTGTCATATAAAGTAAATTAATCATGAATCTTAGTGTACCTTTCCAGATAGGTTAAAGTATATTTTATTGGATTTCCTAGCCTGAGGCATACACTTGAATACAATTAACCTTAGAAAATACTTTTATGGATAACCCTTGATATTCACAAGGTCCCCCTGATGATATCATATCTAGTCAACCTTACCCAAAATTTTCCTTGACCACTTCTTTCCACTCATTTATGAACAAATTAGTACACATGGTATCATGGTTAGGTATAAATGTGGAACCATGGATTCCAGACACCTGCTTAGTATGATTCACTCTTGCCTGAGTCTAATAAGTAACTCCCTGGAAAACCAAGCCATGGCCAATGACACCCACAAGTACCCCACTCACCCTACTGCTTTCCCCTCCTCACTTTGCTATCATGCAGAGATCAAATTCCTTTGTTATATTTAAACTGATTTACTGAAATTTAAAAAACCTTAAGATGCTTTTACTCTCATCATTTCTTGGTTCCTCCTTCCTTGTCTGAGTGAAATGCCACTGACACTCCGGGATGAAAATGGAATTGGGTGTTGTGGGAACCTTACTGTGTTTCCTAATCTGGGGAGACTCAGTGCCAGATGGAAACATGTTAGCTCACAATAGTGATTTGATTTCAGATATAAAGAAAGCACCAAGTTGGAGCAAAAAATGACAGTAATCTTGGGCTGCTGCAATGCAGATGGAGGCAGATAAGCTGGGAAAGAGGAGGGGATTTTGGATAATCTGAGTGACTGTTTGTTAGTTTGTTATGTTCATAGAAGGGAACAAGGGAAACAGATGTGACCTACGAACTAATTATAACAGGTATATATCTTTATGGCTTAGGTATGAGAATAGGTATGGTTTTCTTGTTTATCAGTATATGTAAGTGACTTGCTAAAAGTCAACCTTAAAGCAAGGACCTGAGCCAGTTTTCACATTGTTTAGAGGGTGATACATGGGAATATTTCTGTTCTACAAATATTTATTAACTGAAAATTAAGTGTCAGATACTAGATGCAATGATTGTTCAGTGAGGTAGATTAATTCCAAGGAGCAGTCCAATGTGGAAGGGAAGTGTATTATCTCATTTCACAGAGAAATAGTACAGACAGACTGCAGCATCACAATGCTCCTAAATATTAGTCAGATTTTGTACCCAGACAGTAAAACCAATAAGTCTGTGACTTTAACCTCAATCTATAAGGAAAAAATGTCTGAGGAATAGTGGAGATACAAATGTAAGAAAAGAGAGAAATAAAGCAAAGTTTATGTTTAAAACCAACTAAGAATGAAGGGAAATAGGGAGTGACAGTTATTCTTGGTTGTCAACTTGATTATATCTAAAACTACCTAAAACACAATCCATTGGGTACACCTATGAGGGGGTGTTTTCTTTATCAAATCATTTGAAGTAAGAACATCCAACTTTAATTTGAGACACAGCTTCAGCCTATATAAAGGGAATGGAAGAAGGATGATTGGTTTTTGCTTCCTTGCTCTTACTCTCATTGGCAAGCCTATTCCCTCACTGCCATCAAAGCCTACTTATTTTGGATTCTGGTCTATACTGAAGACCAGCTGAGACATCCAGCTGGACAGAACAACTACTGGATTCTTGGAACACCTCTTAGTAGATAGCTGTTGTTGGATTAGCTGGAAAAACTATTTCAATAAATTCTCTCTCTCTCTCTCTCTCTCTCTCTCTCTCTCTCTCTCTCTCTCCCCCCACCCCCTTGTGCTTGTGCTCTCACTCTGTGTGTGTGTTTTATTTCTCTAGAGAAGCCTGACTAATACACAGGTATTAATATCCTAGTATTAATCTTCCTTGTATTAAACAATCTATATTTGTAATAGATTTGACTACTTCTTTTTCTTGAATGTAAAAAATTTTTATTCGATATTTTGTTTATTTACATTTCAGATGTTGTACCCTTTCCCCATTCTCCCTGCCCCCCCCATTAATCCCCTATTCCATCCATCCCTCCTCCTCCTTTTTTTGCTTTTATACCTTTTAAATTACATGCAAGTATTAAGATCAGTTCTAAGTTGAGGAACTAACAATACAATAGATGCAAATAGTCAAGGAACATGCAAGACAATAAACCCAGAGTGTCAAAGAACATTCAGGACAATAAACAGAGTCCCATGATCACTCCTGTGATCACTATTTCTAAGGGCTTATCAGGATGACCAAAATAGCTGAGCCAACTTCCTTGTCCTAGCCCAAAGTCATTTTCATGCCTAAAAGCCTACTTCTTTGTTCTAGCTTAAGTTTTAGATTCCTGCCTGTAATTACTTCTTCGTTCTACCCTAAGATTTAGATTTCTGCTCTAAGTGTCTTCTTTGTTCTAGCCTAACATCAGAATCCTGCCTATAGTCCATTTCCTTCTATTCAACCAACTTGAAAAGAATTCAGAAGTAGTTTTCTTAATACGTTACTAAATAAGAAATTAGCAAGATGGTTACGAATTTGATACAGAATGAATGAAAATATTTCTATATGTGGTAACAAGTTTCTCTCGCATTCTTCCTGGAGTTATTTATATTCAGACAGCAAATATTATCATGAAGGGTTAAGCCATTTGTTGGTCAGTAACACATTACTGTAGTTTACATGTTCAGTTCCCTAGCAGAAAGCAACATGTTAGAAGGGGAGACAAATGAGACTGTAGATAAGTAGGTTATGAATGGTTGAATTTAAAGGAGAATAATGGGAAACATAGGCCACACTCAGCTAGTCTATGAAGCTGTACTAGGAGATTTGGTGGAAATATAGTAGACTCAATATGTGGCAGAATGTTCCACTCAAATCCCTAGAACTAGTGACGTTGGACATACAGTTCTGGAAGAATAACTTTATGAAGGAAGACCTTAAATAGATCCTTATATCTATTTACATTACTACTTTGAATGAGAATATTTACATTTCTACTTTGAGTCTTCATGTACATGACACAGAAAGTTTCAGAAAATCACAGACCTTAGAGATGATCCAGTTGCCTCCATGGAGTGTCTTGTTTGAGATTCAGGGTGTTTTTTTCTTCATTTCTATCCACAAAATATGCTTCAAGCTCCTTTCCCTTGATTGAGCTACCCAATACTATCTTACTAAGCCAAAGCCAAACTGGAAACCTTACCTACAGCACTATATATTTTACAGGAACATGCTCACATGGGTTGGGATTGCACTTCACCTTCCTTTCCTCCACGAGAGAGATCTTTTCCTTTTGTTGTTCTACTTCTTCTCAATGATAATTTGCCAAATTCAGTAGCACATAGCAAAGGCTGCAAGATTTAGCAAGCAAATAGTAAGTATGCCTTGTTAACTTTGCCGTCTCAGATAAGTAATGATGCTCTTATTTGTAACTACATCTTATGATTTTTTTAATTTTAAAAATGTGTTTTCTTCAAATACAATTGAAACAATTCTTCTCTCCATTTTGTCTTTTTTACCCTTCCCATGACACTAATGTACTCTCAAAAATTCAGGCCCACCTCTTATTTATTTGCTGTTATATTCCATACAAAGAAATTAATGTGTAAATATGGTGAGCTGAGTCTGTTCAGTGGTATTTGATGTCTGTTTCTAAGGTTAACTGCTTGGTATTAGATAACTAAGGGGCTTATCTCTGGGGAAGACTAATTCTTGTTCTCTCGACAGTAGTTAATTGTTCATAATACTTCATCTAGATTGAGATTTTTCCATCTATGGCAGGATGTCAACTATTACTGGAATTGTTAAGATATTGTATAGACAACAATGTTATTGAGATTTCATGGGATTAGCTCCCTATCTAGCCTAGAAAGCAAAACTACACAGCAGACTTGCTGGTCTTCTGGATCTAACAATCATTCTGACCCTCGTTGGTCACATCTCTGAGGCTTAGGTGTAGGGATTGGGTTGCAGATATATAACTTTAGGCTTGGCCTGTTATGATCATCTGTTCTCTGCATTTTGACAAGTAGTGGCTTTGTATAATGATCTCCAGCTGCAATACAAAGTGGCTCTGATGAAGGATGAGATCCACACTTATCCCTGGGTAAGAGGATAAGTATTTAGAAAGCAATTAGGGATTATACTGACTTAAACTGAAATTTTTGTTATTCATCTTGTATTACACTTTTTCATACAATACATTTTGATCATATTCTTGTATTTCCTCCTCTCCTGCTATATCATCTGCATCTCCCAACCCATCCAGATCTGTGCTCTTTTTCTTTTGTTCTCTTTCAAAAACAAAAACCAGGGAAAAATTAAAATCATAAATAACAAACAACCAAAAGCCAGTAAGGAAAAAATACTAAAACAAAGCAAAATAACATAAAAACTTCAAATATCATGGACTCTATTTTGTCTTGGAAAACCTCTACCCTGGAGTACTATTGATATTCCCAGTGACACTCATGGGCAGAAAATGAATTGCGTTTACTTTTCCAGTAGGGTAGCAAATGGGTTCTTTGTTTGGAGTGAGATTTTGTTTCAAATGTGTCTACTTGTATCTACTTCTCTATGTTGAGATTTTAGTCTGGTGTGAACTTGTACACATCTTCTTCATGATGGCAAGTCTCTGTGAGTCTATAGATGTATAGTTTGGAAAACTCTTTCCTATGAGTCATTCACCACCATGGATCTTAACATCTTTCAACTCCTTTTCTACATAGATCTCTGAGCCTTGAGGAGAGGGTTTTAATGAAAACATCCACTTAAGGCTCAGTTCTCCAAAATCTATCTCTCTCTCTCTCTCTCTCTCTCTCTCCCTCTCTCTCTCTCTCTCTCTCTCTCCATTGTACAGCTGTGGATCTCTATATTAATTACCATCTCCTGCAAGAAGAAGCTTCTCTGATGAGGGTTGATCAATGCACTAATTTGTAGGTATAGCAGTATGTCATCGGGAGTCATTTTATAGATATGTTCCTTTGTCTGGTATTAAGATTTAACTTGGTCTCTGTGTTTTATCTCACAGAGGGAAGAGCACAAGGTTTTGTGTTTGGAAGAACAGAAATTGAAATCGTAGCTCTGCTACACGCACTTGTGTGTCTTTGGAGAAATTTCTTAGGATCCCCTAGCCTGACTCCTCTCTTTTACAACAACAATAAACCAAACACCTAACGTAGGGTTAGGGAGAATATTAGGCAACCTAATACCTGAACTAGCTAGTATATAGACTGCAAGCAGAAGCTAGTGAATAACTACTAACTCAATCTGGGATGTCACTGCAGTAAAGGTTTCCAGAAAAAGCTGCAAATGGTCATAATTGATAGGAATTAATCCCCCAACTTCAGACAGATTTTCATACTCTAGATGCATGATCAGTATTTACATTTTATGTAAATTTTACTGTTTCTAAGTTATGAGAGTTTAGGGGATTGTTTTTCACAGAAATGTTTGCATGCTCTAACTGAAGACAATTAGTTGTTCTGAAAAATTTATTCTTAAAAAGCCACTTGTTGTGTTCCATGATTGATTCCCAAAGATGTGCAGTGATTCTGCCAACTGCTACCCTCAGTTTACATCCAGTGGTTCAAGTAAATTCTATGATTACATCTATCTGCCAATCAATTCTGCATCTCTCTATCTCTGTTTCTGTTTACATTTCTGCCATCTGTCTATTTTTCTACCTCATTCACACACAGGCACATCTGAATATACACATGCATAAATATATCCTCTTACTCACTCACCTGCCCTTACCCCTGAAGAAAGAGCCTATATGTGTGTCTCAAAGAAAATAGAGTAAGTAGGTTTTGGAGCAATTTTTTTAAATTGTATTTTCTATTTAGAGAGGAGAGAGAATAGAGAGAAAAGCAAGGAGGAAGAGAGATAACCCCCAAGAAAGTCAAACTATCTATTTATTTAGTTATGTGTTTTGGGTTGCATTTTGCATTAATCGCCGCCACACACAGGAGCCCTGCAATTTATTATCGGTGATAAGTGTGGACAGTAGCTATTATTTTCTCTCCCTGTTCTAAAATGTGGCAACGTGGGACACTTAGATTTATAGAACATGCATTATTCAAAACTCTAGTTCTGGGATGGCTCAGCAGGAAGATTCCCAGCTATTTCCATAACCTTTCTTCAAAAATCTCTCCTGCTTGGCTTTCTTCCTCTCCATATCACAGTGTTAGAAATCACTCAAAAGCCAGAACTTGGTGAATTGATCATGGGAATCTATCAGTACAGTAGCTTTCACAACCAGGGATGAATAAGAACCCCTTATTCTACAAAATTTACAGGCACACTCTGGAAGAAGCAAGCCAATTTCCACGGAATCTAATGTGACTCACACCTTATTCTCCTGTAAATTCCTAAAAGCCAAAGGCACAGACAGTTATATCCTTTCACTAACCTGACTGTGATGACATCAAAAAACATTCATCATCAATCATTTGAAGATATTTTCACTCAATATCTCAAGGCCATAGATGTGCAAAGCATTTTTTAGAGCAGAAAAACAAATCAACAATCTAAGAAGGAAGTGAAATATAGGTAATCCAGTGAGAAAATATATTCATTAACATGAATGAACACTGGGATGAGTAGTGTCAATCAGTCTCTGAGTAAAAATTGTTCAGAACTCTGAGAACACTCCTAAGTACAAGGAGGATTTGTTGGGGCAGTTTTTCTAGAGGCTGTACTTGTGCATTGGATATAACTAAACAATATTTGTCTAGTTCTGTGTAACAGATTACCTAAAAATGGCTCTGAAGGTATGAGAGTTACAGGTGCAGATAAATGTGTGTGAGGTAATGCCCCTTTGGATGAAGAGAAAAATGGCATTTCAGTGTCACGGTTCCTTAAGAAGAGTCAATAGAACAATGTATTCCTCCCCAAAAATGATGCAGAAGACACAAGGAAGAACTGTGCTCATTAAATGTCAGCACATTTAAACCTATTTGGCTTCAGTTGTGCCATCAGCTTTGACTTCCTTCTAATTAATAAGAATATGAGATTCTTAAGGGAAGGAAGCATATCTCTTATTTCCCAGCTCCTAAATATTAAGTTTGTGCCATTGCCCATACTTAATTTTGTTTTTATAGGACAGCCATTCACAAACACTAACTATAGGCCAATTACCATACTGTACGTATTTTAATATATTTAGTATCTTAGTGAATTTTTATAGCATGAAGCAAGTTTTTAATATTGTTCTTAATATCTCCATTTGGGAGATACTGAAAAGTCAGAAGAAAGTGTTAGGCATTTTTTTTCAGTATAGAAATTTTGTTTTGAATATTGGCAAGAGTAAGACTTTGTACCACAGAAAAATTACAATTAACTCAAGTTACATGTTGTGATTTTCTATAGTTTCATTCTATAGAAGTTTTGGGAAACAAAAATGAAAGGGACCTACTATTTCATTTGCTTAGACTTCATGTAGGTTGTACCCTATAAATTGGACCCTTCTCCATGGCCATTTCAATATAGAAGAATGGTTAAAGGCTGGATTGTTTAGAGTTGAATCTCTATATTGCCATGTGCCAAACCTGAGCATATTATCTATATGGGAAGAGTGATTGTATTTTGGAATTCCTATGATAATTGACTGAAAGACTGCCTAAAATAAAAAGCAGTTTCTGGAACATAGTAAAAGCTATGTGGATCCTTGGCAAATAGAGACTTAAGGAGGATTTTTTTCCCTAGAAATAAATAGTAGATTTCGATGAGAGTAAGGGCAAATCTGGGTACAAGTCCTATTAAGTTGTAAAGGCAAAAAGAGAAAAGAGAAGAAGAGGGGGAGAAAGGAGAGAGGGAGAGGGAGAGAGAGAGAAAGAATATGAACGTGGAATTCTGCTTCTGCCCCCTTCAGTCAGCTCTCAATTCCCTAGGGAAAACAGGAATGACACTTTAGACTATTTGAATGTCCTTGGGTTCTAATTGGAGAGAATGAGAACATGATCCTATAAGGTGTCAGATGCAGCCTGCTTCATGAGAATGCTGAAACAGGTTTCTCTCCAGTGTAGCTACTTTCTCTTTAAACTGCTTGACACATCCACCTTATTCTAATCAATGAAATGGTTCTCATCCCTAAGAAAGGCTCCCTTTATATCCCTATGAGTTAATAGGGAGTGGGGAAATAGGGTAATTAAAAGTGCTCAGGAAGGCCATCTCCACTGCGTCCTCTGTGTTAGAGCTGTGGCTAAAATTAAGATCCATGTCAGGCTTTTGGGCTGGGGCAGACACAGAATCGGTCTGCTGCTGTCCTGTGGAGATACTGAATTCCGAGTCATCCTAGAAGAGCCACTGCACTCAGAGCAGCTGGTAAGAACTCCATCTCACTCCCTAAGCCCCAGAGATACATCTGGGAGCCAGGGACATTCAGGACACAGCAGCTACCCAAACCTTGCCCCTCCGGAATTCCACTTCCCTTCTGCCCCTGCCTGGTCCTTTGGGCTGGAGCAGACACAGAGTTGTTCTGCTCCTGTCCTGTGGAGAAACTGAATCCTGAGTCATCGAGGAGCCACTGCACTCAGAGCAGCTGGTAAGAACTCCATCCCACACCCTAAGCCCCAGAGATACATCTGGGAGCCAGGGACATTCAGGGCATAGCAGCTACCCAAACATCGCCCCTCCGGAATTCCACTTCCCTTCCACCCCTGCCTGGTACTTTGGGCTGGAGCAGACACAGAGTTGGTCTGCTCCTGTCCTGTGGAGAAACTGAATCCTGAGTCATTGAGGAGCCACTGGAGTCATAGCAGCCGAGGAGCCACTGCACTCAGAGCAGAAGGATTTCCAGATCCAAGAAGTGGCCTGAGTCCCAGGAGTTCTTCCACCCAGGAGATTAGGAGCATAAGACCACAGAGACATCTGGACTCCGAGGAGCTCTGCAATAAGCAAGATAACTGGAAATACAGACTCCAGTCTTACACAGTGAGGGCAAGTAACACTAGAGTTAACCAGATGGCGAAAGGCAAGCACAAAAACATATAAGCAACAGAAACGAAAGTTTCTTGGCATCATCAGTACCCAGTTCTCCCAATATAGCAAGCCCTGAACACCCCATCACACCTGAAAAGCAGGATTCAGAATTAAAATCACTTCTCATGATGATGATAGAGGATTATAAGAAGGAATTAAGTAACTCCCTTAAAGAAATACAGGAGAGTACAAGTAAACAGATAGAAGCCCTTAAAGAGGAATAACAGAAATCCCTTAAAGAAATGGAAGAAAACACAAAGAAGGAATTAAACAAAAACATTCAGGATCTGAAACTGGAAATAGAAACAATAAAGAAAGTTCAAAGGGAGACAACCATGGAGATAGAAAACCTAAGAAAGAGATCAGGAGTCATAGACGCAAGCATCACCAACCGAATACAAGAGATAGAAGAGAGAATCTCAAATGCAGAAGATACGGTGGAAAATATTGACACAGTTGTCAAAGAAAATGCAAAATGCAAAAATCTCCTAACTCAAAACATCCAGGAAATCCAGGACACAATGAGAAGACCAACCTAAGGATAATAAGTATAGATGAGAATGAAAGGGACAGTAAATATCTTCAACAAAATTATTGAGGAAAACTTCCCTAACCTAAAGAACAAGATGCCCATAAACATACAAGAAGCCTACAGAACACCAAATAGACTAGACCAGAGAAGAAATACCTCCTGTCACATAATAATCAAAACATCAGATGCACAAAACAAAGAAAAAATACTAAAAGCAGTAAGGGAAAAAGGTCAAGTAACATATAAAGGCAGACCTATAAGAATTACACCAGACTTCTCACCAGAGACTATAAAAGCCAGAAGAGCCTGGACTGACATCATACAGACCCTAAGAGAACACAATTGCCAGCCCAGATTACTATACCCAGCAAAACTCTCAATCACTATAGATGGTGAAACCAAGATATTCCATGACAAAACCAAATTTGCACAATATCTTCCCACAAACCCAGCACTTCAAAGGAAAATTGATGGAAAACGCCAACACAAGGAGGGAAACTACAACCTAGAAAAAGCAAGGAAGTAATCTTCCAACAACCCCAAAAGAAGGTATCTATACAAACATAACTTTATCTCTAATAACAAAAATAGCAGGAAGCCACAATCATTTTTCCTTAATATCTCTTAACATCAATGGTCTCAATTCCCCAATAAAAAGACGCAGACTATCAGACTGGATACACAAACAAGACCCAGAATTTTGCTGCATACAAGAAACGCACCTCAGTGACAAAGACAGACACTACCTCAGAATAAAAGGGTGGAAAACAATTTTCCAAGCCAATGGTCCCAAGAAACAAGCTGGAGTAGCCATTCTAATATCAAATAAAATCGACTTTCATCCAAAATTAATCAAAAAAGATAAGGAAGGACACTTCATACTCATCAAAGGAAAAAGCTACCAAGGTGAACTCTCAATTCTGAACATCTATGCTCCAAATGCAAGGGCACCTACATACATAAAAGAAACTTTACTAAAGCTGAAAACACACATTACACCTCACACAATAATAGTGGGGTATTTCAACACCCCACTCTCAGCAATGGACAGATCATGGAAACAGAAACTAAACCGAGACACTTTGACATTAACAGAAGTTATGAACCAAATGGACTTAACAGACATCTATAGAACATTTCATCCTAAAACAAAAGAATATACCTTTTACTCAGCACCTCATGGTACCTTCTCCAAAATAGACCACATAATTGGTCACAAAACAACCCTCTACAGATACAAAAAGATTGAAATAATCCCTTGCATCTTATCAGATCACCAAGGACTAAGACTGGTCTTTAATAATGACAAAACCAATGGAAAACCCACGTGCACACGGAAACTGAACAACTCTCTACTCAATGATGACTTGCTCAAGGAAGAAATAAAGAAAGAAATCAAAGACTTTTTAGAATTCAATGAAAATGAGGACACATCATACCAAAACTTGTGGGACTCCATGAAGGCAGTGATAAGAGGAAAACTCATAGCTCTAAGTGTCTACAAAAAGAAACTGGAAAGAGCACACACTAACAACTTGACTGCACAACTAAAAACTCTAGAACAAAAAGAAGCAAATACACCCAGGAGGAGTAGGAGGCAGGAAATAATCAAACTCAGGGCTGAAATCAACCAAATAGAAACAGAAAGAACAATACAAAATATCAATAAAACCAGGAGCTGGTTCTTGGAGAAAATCAACAAGATAGATAAACCGTTAGCCAGAATAACCAGAGGGCACAGAGACAGTATCCAAATTAATAAAATCAGAACTGAAAAGGGAGACATAACAACAGAAACTGAAGAAATTCAAAAAATCATCAGATCCTACTACAAAGGCCTATACTCAACAAAACTGGAAAACCTGGATGAAATGGACAATTTCCTAGACAGATACCAGGTACCGAAGTTAAACCAGGAGCAGATAAACCATCTAAATAGTCCCATAACCCCTAAGGAAATAGCAGCAGTCATTAAAAGTCTCCCCACTAAAAAAAGCCCAGGACCAGATGGTTTTAGTGCTGAATTCTATCAGACCTTCAAGGAAGACCTAATACCAATTCTCTTCAAACTATTTCACATAATAGAGACAGAAGGAACACTACCCAATTCATTCTATGAAGCTACAATTACACTCATACCCAAACCTCACAAGGACCCGACAAAGAAAGAGAACTTCAGACCAATCTCCCTTATGAACATCGATGCAAAAATACTCAATAAAATTCTAGCAAACCTAATCCAAGAACACATCAAAACAATCATCCATCATGATCAAGTAGGTTTTATCCCAGGAATGCAGGGATGGTTCAATATTCGGAAATCCATCAATGTAATCCACTATATAAACAAACTTAAAGAAAAAAAACCACATGGTCATCTCACTAGATGCTGAGAAAACATTTGACAAAATTCAACATCCCTTCATGATAAAAGTCTTGGAAAGATCAGGAATTCAAGGCCCCTACCTAAACATAGTAAAAGCAATTTACAGCAAACCAGTAGCCAACATCAAGCTAAATGGAGAGAAACTTGAAGCAATCCCACTAAGATCAGGGACTAGACAAGGCTGCCCACTCTCCCCTACCTATTCAATATAATACTGGAAGTCCTATCCAGAGCAATTAGACAACAAAAAGAAGTCAAAGGGATACAAATAGGAAAGGAAGAAGTCAAAATATCGCTATTTGCAGATGATATGATAGTATACTTAAGTGACCCCCAAACTTCCACCAGAGAACTCCTAAACCTGATAAACAACTTCAGCAAAGTGGCTGGTTATAAAATCAACTCAAACAAATCAGTAGCCTTCCTCTACATGAAAGATAAACAGACTGAAAAAGAAATTAGGGAAATGACACCCTTCACAATAGTTGCAAATAATATAAAATACCTTGGTGTGAATCTAACCAAGCAAGTGAAAGACCTGTATGACAAGAACTTCAAGTCTCTGAAGAAAGAAATTGAAGAAGATCTCAGAAGATGGAAAGATCTCCCATGCTCATGGATTGGCAGGATTAATATAATAAAAATGGCCATCTTGCCAAAAGCAATCTACAGATTCAATGCAATCCCCATTAAAATCCCAACTCAATTCTTCACAGAGTTAGAAAAGGAAATTCTCAAATTCATATGGAATAACAAAAAACCCAGGATAGTGAAAACTATTCTCAACAATAAAAGAACTTCTGGAGGAATCACCATCCCTGACCTCAAGCTGTACTACAGAGCAATAGTGATAAAAAACTACCTGGTATTGGTACAGAGACAGGCAGGAAGATCAATGGAATAGAATTGAAGACCCAGAAATGAACCCACACTCCTATGGTCACTTGATCTTTGACAAAGAAGCCAACACTGTCCAGTGGAAAAAGGACAGCATTTTCAACAAACGGTGCTGGTTCAACTGGAGGACAACATGTAGAAGAATGAAAATTGATCCATTCTTATCTCCTTGTACAAAGCTCAAGTCTAAGTGGATAAAGGACCTCCACATAAAACCAGATACACTGAAACTAATAGAAGAGAAGGTGGGGAAGAGCCTCGATTACTTGGGCACAGTGGAAAAGTTCCTGAACAGAACTCCAATGGCATATGCTCTAAGATCAAGAATTGACAAACGGGACTTCATATAATTGCAAAGTTTCTGTAAGGCAAAGAAAACTGTCAATAGGACAAAACGACAACCAACAAATTAGGAAAAGATCTTTACCAATCCTTCATCTGATAGAGGGCTAATATCCAATATATACAAAGAACTCAATAAATTAGACTCCAGACAACCTAATAACCCTATTAAAAAATGGGGTATAGAGCTTAACAAAGAATTTTCAACTGAGGAAACTCAAATGGCAGAGAAGCACCTAAAGAAATGTTCAGCATCCTTAGTCGTCAGGGAAATGCAAATCAAAACCACCCTGAGATTCCATCTCACACCAGTCAGAATGGCTAAGATTAAAAACTCAGGTGATAGTAGATGCTGGCGAGGGTGTGGAGAAAGAGGAACACTCCTCCATTGTTGGTGGGACTGCAAGATGGTGCAACTACTTTGGAAATCAGTCTGGCGGTTCCTCAGAAAATTGGACATAGCATTACCTGAGGATCCAGCTATACCACTCCTAGGCATATACCCAGAAGATGCTCGAACATATAACAAGGACATATGCTCAACTATGTTCATAGCAGCCTTGTTTATAATAGCCAGGAGCTGGAAAGAACCCAGATGTCCTTCAACTGAGGAATGGATTCAAAAAATGTGGTATATTTACACAATGGAGTATTACTCAGCTATTAAAAACAATGAATTCGAGAGGTTCCTAGGTAAATGGATGGAACTAGAAATTATCATCCTGAGTGAGGTAAGCCAATCACAAAAGAACACACATGGTATTCACTCACTGATTATTGGATATTAGCCCAGAACCTTGAAATGCCCAAGATGCAACTCACAGGCCACATGAAGCTCATAAAGAAGGAAGACCAAGAGGGGGTGATTCGGTCCTTCTTAGAAGGAGCAATAAAATACTCAATGGAGCAAATATGGAGACAAAGTGAGGGGCAGAAACTGAAGGAGTGGCCGTCTTAAGACCACTCCACCTAAGTATCTATCCCATGTGCAATCACCAAAGGTAGATGCTGATGTGGAAGTCAGGAAGTGCATGCTGATAAGAGCCTGATATGGATATCTCCTCAGAGGTCTTCAAGAGTCTGACATACTCAGAGGCAGATGCTCACAACTAGCCATTGAACTGTTCATGGGGTTCTCAATAGAGGTGTTAGAATGAGGACTGAAGGAGAGCTGAAAGGATTTGCTGCACCATGAGGAGAGCAACAATACCAACCAACCACAGCTCCCAGGGTCTAAACCACCAGCCTGGGAGCACTTAGGGAGGGATCCAGCTCTTCAGTTGAATATGTAAGAGTGGAGGGCCCTGCTGGGCATAGGTGGAAGAAGAGAACCTTGACCTCATGAAGGCTGGATGCCCCAGGGGGTGGGAATTTTGAGGGTGGGGAGGTGGGAGTGAGGGGGTTGATAGAGGTTACATCCACAGAGAAGAAGGAGGAGGGGTGAGGGGATTGGGGGTTCCTGGGTGGGTGGGGGATGGGGTAAGGGGACAACATAGGAAATGTAAATAAAACATCCAATAAAAATAAAAATAATAATAAAAATGATCCATGTCAGTAACTCTCTTAAGGAAAGAACGTGTTGTGATGCAGTGGGCTAAAAAGCCTGCATGCAGGAAGCAAGAAAAACATTCCCCTGGCCAATGAGTTACTTAAGAATATGTTTAAATTGGCATGAGTTTTACATTCTTGGATAGACAGGAGTTTGATTTGTGATGTATATTTATATACATTTTTTCCTGTTTACACTAGTGATACATGTCCATTTGAGGTGTGTATGCAGTATCCACCTCAATATCCACTTATTGCTATTCTTAACATTTCAGCAAAGGGTTTCAGGTTTTCTGTATGCATATATGCAGTATCATTATTAAAGCAAATGCAGCAATATAGGTTAATATATAAATCAATGTGAAAATCTAAAATTTTTCAATTCAACCTTATTGCATAAGTTTATTCAATTGTATATACCAAAATTCTGCTTACTGTGGGATATAAACCATGACTGATTTTTTTTTCAATAACTCATTCTAGTAATTTCCAAGTTAATTGCTTAGGTGTAACTAGTATCCTCTGCTGTTTCAGTTGTGAGCTTTTGCTTGATAGTGCTACCAAGAAGTAAATGATGTTCCATTCTTCATCATTCCTTGACATAGCTAATCCTGTCAATATTTCTCAATGATGCTTCCATTAAAGGAATCACCATTGGCTGACTGTGGCCTGATAGAGGATATTTTATTGTCAGATATAATGTCAGAAATGCTTAATCCATTGTTAGATTCTATTAGAAATTACAAAAAAAAATGTAGTCTAGAGATGGAGAGATGGTTCATATGCTAAAGTGTCAGCCACATAAATATGAAGAACTGAGTTTAATCCCCACGACCAACAGAAAAAGCTGAGAATGGAAAATCACACTGTAATCCTTGTGCTGAGGAGACATGGAGATTCAGAGACAGGTAGCTCCCTGAAATTCATTGGTTAGTCAGTCCGACTGAATAAACAAGCTTCAGATTCAATGAGAGACACTTTCTCAGAAAAAATTGACAACAATATAGGAAAGATACCTGTGGTCTATTCTTGGCCTCCACATGCTCGTGCATACAAGTGTGCATGCACACAGAGATGGACAGAGTATGTATATATGTATACCCCCAAAATATTCTTGCTATCATCATGTTGCTGAAGGTAGTAAAAAATATTGTAAATACCTTAATTATTTACTCATACCAAGTATTATTAATAAGAAAGATATGTTTGAATGGATGGGCTCTGGTTTGTTGTTTTATATTATTGAACAATAGCAAGTTGACTCAATTGCTAAGCTTTTGGAATTAAAATTATATCTCTCCTACTTGTGTTTTATATAATATTTGTAGCCAAGTTTCCATATCCATAATACAGGAATATTAGTGGTAATTATTACGCTCAATAAGTGAATATATTTTAAAATAGATTCATGGCATAAGCCATGTATATGTAAGATTGGACAATATATAATGCATTAATGACCATGATTAACAAACGTGATTGTTCTTTTCAATGTCTCATTAAATTGTAGTAAACCGCTTCATTTGTTCGTAAAGATAGTCTGTGGATATTTTCACATAATACTTTTACTGATCCATAATGTAAAAACTCTATCATGTGCCCCACCTGTGCCTCTCACCTTTTTTGCTATATGGGGTGCACTTAAAACCTCAACTGAATGCCTATAGCAGCTTCTTATGCCCTTTTGGACATTCCATATTCTATACCCTTCTGATATGGACTAAATAGGCATCAAAAACTTGTCTTCGCGTATACTGTCTCTTCTAGAATGATGTTACCCCGTCAGCAGAAGGGATAAAGTAGCAACATGATACTCTCTGAAGAGGTTTACCTAGAGCTCTTAGGCTTCCCCACTCATCATCAGGGTACCAGTACATGGGATCTATACTTGTGTGAAATTACTAATGTACCTTAACCACCATCAGCACTGTACTGAGTGGCTGATAACTGTCATCTCTGCAAACATGTATATTAGGCTTCTGTAACTTTACTGAAATTAAGCACTATATGGAAAATACTTTTAAATAAAGTATTCTTTTATTAAAGGCTAAAGTGTCCTGGATAAAATTTGAGCTATTTCTAATTATATTTGTCATTTGACTCCTCTTCAATCCATAGACTTATTAATGTTAATTTAGTCTTATATATAAGAAATTAGTCATGAAAGTATTTTGGGGGAAATAATATTATATAGAAGAGATTAGTCATGATAGTATTTTGGGGAAAGTTCATCTATGTGTTTTCTCAGACACATTGTCTTTGAGACCTGAACTCTTATTAGAAGCTTTGGACACTAAAAGTCAAATCAGAATGTCTAAGAATTCCTGTATGGAAAATCATTTGACACCTCACATACCATTAATAGCAAAAATATGATAGCAAAATGTGCTGAAGAAAAAGTTATGTTAATTGTATGTAAAGACTTGATTTTTTTCAAAAGTCCCCAGTGATAATATTTGCTATTTAAACAGGAATATTATTTGTAGCCAGAACTTACGATATGCAAATGTTGTTCTATATCATTCCTTTGCTTTCTACTTATTGGTCATGAATATGGATGCCATTTATGCCTGCAATTAAAATATAGTCTAGTAATTTACACCTGAATTCAATTACAACCTTAAAATAGGCTCTCCTCTGAGACCTTACAGAGTAAGTCTCAGTTTGCTCCTTCCTGTAATCGTAGTATGCAATAATCATGACAAGTTTCTACCTCCCACCATCAGACCCTCATGGCCTGGCACAGCCAGTCCTAGAACCTCCCTTCCAGGTCTCCTCACATTAGTGTCATTTGATTATACACCATCCTTCACGGACAACAATGATGCTTCTGAACTGAAAGAAACAAGCCACACTTGAGTTTTCTGATATTTCTACAACACCTTAAGCACACTTCTGTTCTATAAGTACTTTGTAACCCATGTTCCTCCTAAAAATTCATAGCCCAGGAGAACTGATATCCATTTAATGCATCCTAACGTATCTGTGTATAGCATAGTGGCATACACATAGAGGTACACAGGACAACTCTATATATGAGGGAAGAAGAAAAGAAAGCACTATAAGAAAAAGCCAGAAAATAAAGTTCATTATTAGTCTCAGTATTTATTTAAATTATAGTTGCTTAAAATAGAAGTTGACTTAAGTAGAAGAACATAATTATTGCATATAAAACACACACACACACATGACTGTATAAGAGATGTATATTCAATATCTGAAACTCTGTCTGAAAACCAATAGATAGATGTTTGCATCATTTATGACTTTACCTGTGTTCTTCTATCTGTCTCAGGGTAATGAGTTGGAATATTTATTTTGACATTGTGGCTAATTTAAAGACAAATCACAGCAAGCTGCTTCTGTCTTATTATACTGGAAGTTCATGATCACATTCACATGTGCTCAAACTTCCTTCTACTCAGCCTCCTCATCCTTGCAGTGGGAAAAGGCTCTCATTTAAGTCATATCACATTGCATGCACATAGCTTGGTAATTTTCACTCCCAGGTCAATATCTTATTTCTTGGAAAGAAGACAAAAAGTTGGTAAACAGAGGATAGGCCATGTAAAGTGAGAAATACATGTGGTTTTGTTATAAATAAAATTATAGTATTGATTTTATTCTTGGCCTTCTTCCTGATAAGCACAGGTTTCTGGCTGCTCATTTTTTTTTCATTCTGTAGGAAAAAAATTCTGTCTTGATGTTTAAAAGAGTTATTTTATGTATAATTATGTGTGTTTGTGTATACCTGTGTGTTGAACTGAACACATGGAAGCAAATCACCACAGTGGCCAAAAGATAGTGTTAGATTTTCTGGAACTAGAGGTACACATGTTCATGAGCTGACAGGCATAGGTGGTAGGAATCAAACCTGTGTCCTCTTCAAGAGCAATAAGCTTTCTTAACAACACAGCTGTGTTTCCAGCCCCCAATTAGGTTTCCTAAAGACTGGGGAGGAGAATGAAAGAGGACATGGTGAGCAAAATCCATATCTGGAAAGTATAAGTTACTGAATCTTGCTCCAGATTTCATGGGTCTGAAGTGGCCATCTCATGGGACCAGGCAAGACTTTCAGCAGAGGGACTGAGACATCAACCCAACACAATTTGTCCTGCTGATAAGAGGTGTTGGGTTGTGGGTGGAGAAGAAATTGTGGGACTGGCCAACCAATGGCTTATCTAACATGAGACTCATGTAATGAGGGAGAACTCATCCATGACTCCCCAATACTGCTTGGAGGGCCAGGAACCAGAGACTAGGGGACCCAGAGACAGAGAAAAGAAGCAAATATGACTGACAAGAAATAGAAGGAAAGAAGAAAGAAGGGAAGGGAGAAAGGAAGGAAAGAAGGAAGGAAGGAAGGAAAGAAAAGGAAGGAAGGAGGGAAGGAAGGAAAGGAGGAGTCAATGAAATATTTACTGATGATATTCTGCTAGACTCATAGACTGGTGCCTAGCCCAATTGTCTGTAGAGATGCTTCACCTGGAAATCGATGGAAACAGATGTCATCGCTTGACAAATCCTGAGGAAGACGTGGAGGAAGAATGGCAAGAGCACCAGTAGTCAAGGACACCAAAGTAAATCCAAAGACAGCTAAACTGGGCACATAGGAGCTCAAAAAGAATGAAGACCTCACCAGGGAGCCTGCATAGGACTGACCTAGCCCCTCTGCACCTATGTTACAGTTGTGTAGTTTGGTCTTCTTTTGGACTCCTAATAGGAGCACAGCTATGTCTAGCTCTGTTGCCTGCATTTGTGACCCTTTTCTTCATTTCTAACACTTTTGTGTTACTGGATTGCCTCATTCAACCTACATAGGAAATGAGATACCAAGTCCTACTGAAACTTGATATGCTACGGCTATTGGATATCCATGGGAAACCTGGCTTTTTCTCAAAAGGAGTGGATGGGTGAAAGGGGAAGAGGTTGCAAAGAAGGAGGAGGAATTGTGATTGTGATGTAAAGAGAGAGGGGGAGAGGGAGGGGAGAGGGGAGAGAGAGAGAGAGAGAGAGAGAGAGAGAGAGAGAGAGAGAGAGAGGCAGACAGAGACAGATGACAGACAGAGACAGGTGACAACATGCATTGCAAAGCAGCTTTTAGGAAGTAGAGTTTGACAAATCCCTTGACCTTGTTGGAGACCCTGAGTGTGGAACTCTGGGAGCTTCAATTGAATGAGACTGTCTAAAATCTAAGGTGGCTGCTTTGGAGGAATAATGCAAAGGTAGTGTTCTCTGGTATATCAACATGCCTACATAAACAGATACAACACACACACACACCCCTTTTTTAGTTTCTACCTGATAGGTAGGCCTAAGCTTGTGAATGACCCAAACTGTTCTCCTGATTATTTTATAGATATAAGACCTTAGTGTTTCAATCAAATGTGTACTGAGTGACTTGCTTTGCTATTTTTATAGTACAAGCTGTCTTAAACCTATTGCACGAATACAAGAAAATAATAAAGAATAGATGGTTTATAAGCAACAGAAATTAATTTTAGTAATTATATAAGCTGTGCATTTCAAGTCAATGTATTGGCATTCTCTAATGTTTCCATTAGCTAAATTTGCTTAGTTTCAACTATAGATGTTTTCTCAGATGTTGAATTTTATGCTAAAGGGATCCACTAATTGGCCAGAAGCTTTTTGCCTAGAGTATGTTCTAGTTCCATCATGATATGTGTGTTTATTTTCTATAATCAAAAAATCATATAAAAGAGGAAATAAGGGAGAGCAAATTTACAATGAGAGAAACAATAAATGCTTCCTGGGTACTGATTTTTTTCCCATAAAAAAATCATTCAGGCTCTGCTTGAATGTGGGATGTGCTCCCATTCAATCCTCCACCACAGCTCAGCCGTGCTCCTCTGAGAGTAAGAGGCTGTCATCCTCTCTCTAACACTTGCATAATTGCACATAATGCATGTCCAATCTGCCAGTATAAATGTGCAGAGCTGACATTCTGGCAGGCATCTGTGTGTTCCCACCCTTTCTCTAAACCCTGTAGCACCTCTCACAAAAGCTGTTGAGAAATCCATAAAGAACTGTGACTCAGACTCAGGTCATCTGACAGAACAAGAAAATGGGAAAAAATACAGCAATTACCTGGAGGGTGGTGCTCAGGTATGCTAATTAGACAGTAGGGTTTGGGCACATACAAAGCATACCTGGGTACAAACTTCTGCATTTTTCCTTTTCCAAAACTTACAAAATCTTGGGATCAAAATACACTTTAAAATGTTAAGGTATTATTTACACAAGGCATTGTACAAATGGGCAAAAAACAAGAAGCAATAATTTATTCTACTGCTATAATGATTATAATAACAAACCAGCATTTTGTGTATGTGTGCATGCATACTACAAAAATGTATGTCTAAGAACAATATTGTTCAGGTGAGGAAGCATTTGATCTATCTTGAAGATGAGAATTGTACCTTGGTATTTAGCGATGTCTACATAATTAAAATCTGAGAAGAAAATGTATTTCTGGCTCTAAAGTTCTTGAATGCTTTAATACACAGCACTGCCTTCCAAGGATTTTCTGAATTGGGAAAGGTGTCAATATGTGAAGGCATAAGTCATGTCTCCAAGAAAGACTAAAGTTAAGAGGTTATATATTTCTTTTAATTTGATGGCTCTGGGGTCCTAGCAGATGAAGCTTCCGTTCTATCACTCCCACTGCAGTGCTGGAGGAAGATGTGATTCTTTGTGAGTCATTCTGAAATAGAAAAGAAGTGGTTGAGCAGTGGATAGGAAAGAAATCTGGCTCCTCTGACCTTGTATTGAAAGTTCTCACCTTGAAGTTGTCCCAAGTCTTTCTGAGTAACGAGGGCTGTCATGAGGGAGACTGATAAAGACTGAATGTCTGACACCAACAACAATAACATTTCATCATTGGTAAAAATGTCCCACAAGGGGCTGATAATATACTCAGGGATCATGCATGACTTATTCATATAATGGCACTGGCTCCTGCTTAGATCAGCTTCAGAAGACAGTGGAGTATGGGCTGGCAAAGTGTTTCTGCTTCATCAGTGAAGGCATCTTTGTCCAGCAGAGATGTTGATAAAATGACACTATTTGAATCCTTTCTTTCTGTATGTGTCAGAAGATGGAAGAAGACAAGTTTGAGGCAAGATTTAATGTCCACATTTACTTTTATGTGAAATACAGAATTTGATGATTCTTCTATAGATTGAGACATCAAATAGACTTTCTTAAAAAGCAGTGAAATGAAGATAAAGCTAATTTGGTATTCAAGAAATGACTGTACAGAGACCTGCTTACTTCTGGATGATGTGTAGTATATTTTGAACATTAGCATCATCACATTTAGATGTGGTGGAAATTGAGTAAATAAATGAAAGATATATTCTATCTGAAGGATTTTCTTTACACTTTGACAGAAAACTAAAAGAAAAACAGTGGTTTAGGCACAGTCTGTTGGTGAATACCCAATATATATCTAAATGATCAACAATGGAACGAAATTGAGGGAATTTATTTTTTGTCAATGGAAATATAAATTGGTACAATAATTCTTGAAAAAGCTATTAAATTGCAAAATATGTGCTTGCTTTTATTTAGCATTCACATTGCATTATATTTATTTTGGAATAGCCATGTATTATTTTTCTTTTCATAAAACTATGTATATTCTGTGTACTTATAAAAATTATGTATATTTCATATTTGTGTGCATAAATATATTTACTATAGCATTTATCACAGTGACCAAAAGTGCAAGCAATCCCAAAGAATTAAGAATATATAAATTTGGAAAATTCATAAATAAACTACTATACAAATGTTATAAACAGTAGAGAGATTCACGTGAATATTCAAACTGCATTAAGTGTAGAAAGGAAAACTAAGACCAGAAGTTATAGTGTTATTTCATAAAAATCAATTAAGGAAATGTATACATATGCATGCATATACACATAGTTTTACAAACCCTCAAATAAATATATTTGAAACACTGAAGAGCTTACATACCAAATTACTTTTTGCAAAACGATAGATTATTTTAAATTTGTGTAAGATTAGCAGATTCAATATAATTTCCATTATATATTTGTGTGTACCGTTTTTACTCAGGAAAATAAACCAAGTATATTTCCATGGAAAATTCAATGAGCAAAGAGAGAGTAGAGAGCAGCAACTTAGGCTAGAGAATGTTCTTGATGTTATTGTATGTAGAATCAAGAGGCAATGTCAGTAGATTTCCAATCTGTGCTAGAGAAAACATGAGGCAAACATCTGTGGAGTTAGCTTAGCATTCCTTAAGATTTGCTGATTCTCTGAATGCTTTCATGTCTTGTCTGTGTTTCATACTAACTGATATTCTCTCCCGCCTCTTAACGAATCAGCGTATGAGCAGACAAACATCTTCTATAACAGCAAGTCTCTAAAGCAGCGACCACATAAAATGTCGTGACCTGGAATTCAGAAAGAAGTTGACCAATATGGGACTAGAAACACTTAACATCCCAAATGCTTGTGAAGGATAAGACACAACAATTTCGATTTAGAGAAACTGGTGATCGAAGCCTGTAAAATGTGCACTAGCAATTATGAAGAGAAGGTCAAGATAATAACATTCTTTTTTTAAAAAAAAAAATGGCTAACTCTGTAGAATCACAGGATTTTATTTTTCTGAAAAAAGAAGTTGCAACTTCTGCTATACTTCTACAGAAGTAATTCCTTAAGAACACAAAACCTAACCAGAACGTAGCTGGAATATTTTCAGAAATATTTTGGGATTACAGAAAGATAAAATTAAGCCTAGATTAATGTGGATAACTTCAGTGAGTTGGAGTTTAATGATTTTAAAAGATGTATCTTATTTTTGGCATCATGCAACCATTTTAGTAATTCTTGATTTAAACAAAATAATTAATAAATTCTAAAACTAGTAAAGGAAAGGTTCATGAACAGGCTGCTTACATAGTTTCAAAATACTTCCCTAAATACAGTTTTGGAACTGCAAAGAAAAAATTAGAAGTTCCATCACTATATAACCGAGTAAAAATATCCATAATCATTTGATCCAAATTAATAGCACCACAGACAGCAAGTGTAGTGGCACACACCTTGAGTTAGAAGACTTAGAAGGCTATTTTAAACATGAATATTTACTATCAACAATTAAGAATAATAATATTCTTTGGAAACTTTGTATATGCATACAATATATTTTGATCATCTTCTATTCCTCAGCTAATACTTCGGAGATTCAAGTCTCGGTCTCCGAACCCCTCCCAACTTCATGCTCTCTCCTGTTCCTTTTCTATACAGAACTTGCAGAGTCCAGGTTTTGTGTCCATGTAGCTAAAGGTGTGGGCCCATCCACTGGAGCATGATAAACCTGTTAGGGCCACACCTTTAAAGAAAGTTGACTTTCCTTCTCTGAGAAGACAAGTCTCAGTAGATTTTCTGCTGGCATGTAGGCTCATGAGCCCTGCCATTCTCCATGCTGCCGCTGTGACTATCTTGATCTTGTGCAGGACAACTACCTCTGCTCAAAGTTCATCAACAAAGGGGTTGTTATGTCCACTGTTCTCTCTAGTTCTCCCAGGCCTCTGGTTCTTTTAATGTTTCCTCTCCCTCTTCCCTAATATTCCCCAAGTCTTCTACAGCAGGAGCATAACACTGATGTCTTATTCGTGGCTGAGTACTCCACTGCCAATCTCTACACTTTGATCAGTTCTGAGTGTTTGTAGTAACCGCTGCTCACTGCTCAAAGAAACCTCTGGGATGGAATCTAAAAGCTGAGCTAATCATTGTGTATAAGGACTCAAATTTAGAATGTAATCAAATCATATGTGCCTAAAAATCACACAATTTGAAACATTTCTATACCCATGGAATCATCTCTGCAATAAGGGAAACTTATATATCTATTACCCAGCAAACTTCTTTCGGGCCCCTTCTCAAACACTTTTCCTGAATCCTCAAGTAAATACTCATCTGCTTCCTATTAGCAGGGATTAATTTATATTTGTAATAATTTCATCTCAGTAACTCAATAGAGCGACATCTTTTGTCAGTTTTTTTTTAAACCTCGGTGTATAATTTTAGATTTTGAGATGCTCCCAGGGTTTTTTTTTTAATGTATCTACAACATATTCATTTTAATTGCTAAGGAGGAAAACATGTGTGGATATATGATAATCTGTTTTTACACTTAGCTATTTATAGAATTACAGATTATTTCTAGTTTTAAGCTTTATACGTAAATCTATAACTGACACCTTTATCTAAGGATTTATGGAGATGCATGTCACCATTTTTCTTGGAAATATCTAAGTGTAGCTTTACATTTACAACAGCAGGGTATGAGAAATATAATTCTTTCCACTCGTATACATTTAACAGTTGTCGAATGATAATTTTTTAGTGTTTTTTCATTTGCTTTTCTTTAGCTCTCATGGCTTAATGGCCAGGCGCCTGTGTTCTTCATGTTTCTGCTCAAATGTTTTGTTTTGCCTTTTTTCTTGGCCTCGTCTCCATCTTCCTGTTGAATTTATTGATTCTTTTACGTGATTTTCATATAAGTTTTTGTTGATGTGTATATACAGAAGTTGCTTTTCATATTGCCACAAACAAGGAACCACGGGACAATGTAAGGAAGACAGTATTGACTTTGTTGAGAACATGGTGGCAAAGGCACTGAAGGGAGACCATGACGATGATGTATACATACAGGTTCGTCAGGAAGCAGAGAGAGACGTGTGCTGGTGTGTATCTGCCATTTCTCTTTTCTACTTTGAGTCAGTCTGGGATCCCAGTCCATTGGGTGGTACTGTCTGCTTTAGGATTGATCTCAGTTAATCTCAATTATTCTCTAGAAATGCTTTCACAGACCTAAAGGTGTGTGCCTCATTAATGCCTAGAGTGCTTTTTTTATTGTTGTTGCTGTTTGGGCTTTTCAAACAAGGTTGGCCTTGAACTCACAGAGTTCCAACTTCCTCTGCCTCTCTAGTGCTGCAATTAAAGATTTGAACCATTTAGTGAAATAACAATCATCGAGCCTGGATGGGTTTACACTAGGTCTTCCATATGTATGTTATGATTGTTAGCTTCATATTTCTGTGGGACTCCTAACAGAGGTAGTAGGGGTGTTTCTGACTTTTATCTGCTGATAGATATGGGAGAGTAAAAGAAAAAACTGCAGTCATGATGTATTAAAAACATAATAGACATATATAGATAGATAGATAGATAGATAGATAGATAGATAGATAGATAGACAGATAGATAGAGAGAGAAGTAGATCACTAACACTTTTTTAAAAAAAGAATTTTACATGTATCTTTTGTCATTAATCTTTGCCCTTAATTTTTAACTTTAACTTTTCTACTTCCGCAACTTTGCCTGATTTTTTCTTGTCAATGTGGATATAAAATTAGGACCTAGGTAAAAATATTAAGACCAAGATAAAATCTTAATACCTAGGTAAAATATTAAGGACGAGGTAAGTGTTACCTGGCTAGCTTGCCATTGCCGTTATAAGAAAACTTGCTCATATGTGTCTGCTGTTATTAGGAAATTTTCTAACTCCAAGATTGATTACATATTCAGTTATGTTCTATGTCATTGAAAACCAATCATAATAGAAATCAATAGAAGTTTTGTATAGTTAGCACAATAAGCTTGGACCCGAACCAACCAACCAACAGCACTTCCTGAACCTGAGCACAGATTTTTATGGTATAAGTTGTCCCTGGGATAAACACCAACATAAGAGAGACAAGACTTCCATTTTGAGTAGTGGTCAGTAAAGTTTCCCAAGGAAACTAACATCCTGCTTGGCAGGAAAAGACATGTACATGGGTACATGATATCCTGTTTGGCAAGATAAGACCTGAATATTAGACAAGGCAAGTGTCCTGCCACAGTTGAATATCCCAACCATAGAATCAAGATAAATGTACAAGAAAGACATATTCCTAAGGCAATCCCTTTATCCATAAATCACAATTGGTGGAATAATTTGGCACAAATGTTTGTGGATTTTAGCCTTAAAAGCCTTATAGGATCACTCAATGTCATGATTCAGTTCCCGAATCTGAATTATGGCCCTCATCGACCAATCCTGGGGCATATGCTCAATAACTATCCCTTTCTGACTGATATCAGTGTTCCTGCGATTTGTGAGATAACTCCTGAACCCTGACACACACAATAATTTGTGAAGTCATTGTTGTTACATTTTTAAGCTATATATTTAAAATTAAAAATTCTCCTCTAAGACCTGGATTATCTTTTACTTACTAATTGTTACCTGTTACATTTTTATAACCATCCAGTTCAATACTGTTTGTAATTACTTCATGGACCCATGGTATTTTAATTTGAAAGTAATTTGTGGTTGCTAGATATGTTATTGATTGTTATTTTAATTAAAATGTACTCAAAGATTATTTTAGGATTTTGAAGTTTTAAGCATATTGAGATTTATTTTATGGTGCAGCATACTGTCTTTATTACAGAATACACCAAGTAACTTATAAAGTGTGTCAATGGGTGTTGTCATGTGCAGTAGTCTCTAAGTGTCACTTACAGAAGAATGCTATGCAGACCTGGCACCCACTCACTTTCTTTTGATGCTAATATTGCTGATTTTGCCTTCTTCTACTTGTTATTTGTATGATCTATTTCACATATTTTTATTATTTCTTGTTTATATTTGAAGTGTGTCTCTTATGGACAATATTTAGTGGCAGGTTATACTTTTATTATCTCTGCCCATCTCTGCAAGTCAAATGCCGAATTTCAACTTTCCACCATATTGTTGGAGTTAGCCTGTAATTTCAACCTCTTCATTTCCTTTCTTTGGATAATTTGGGGATTTTTACCATTACATTATATTTTATATTGACACTTGGCTGTATCTTTTTATTATTAAAATATAGACATGTATTTTCACTATGATGCTAATGTGAAAATGGTTCTTTCTAAATATAAATGCATATTTGTTTATTAATTTTTCAACTTTATTTTTATTCATCGGTATTGTCTTTGTGTATGGTGTGTGTGTGTGTGTGTGTGTGTGTGTGTGTGTGTATCTGTAAGTGAAGTCAAATATCTTCCATTACAATATGGAAGTCAAAGGATGACTTTTAGGTACCAGCTCTTTGCATTGTGAGTTCTAGAGACTGAACTCATTCTTTAGGTTTGCACACCAAGTACTTTTACCTAATATTCCATCTCACTGGCACATGTTCATGTATTCATATATACATATATATATATGTATATATATACATATATATATATGAAATTATACACACACATATGTATATATATAGAGAGAAATTTGATTAATATTTTATTAATTTTTGTAGCATAGTACTCTTGCCACTATAAAAAGTTAATAGCTTATGGATTGCTCATTGTATCCTTTATTTGATGACTTTTATATATATTAAAATACATCCACACATCTTATAAGAACCACCATACAATACATAATATAGTTATAAGGAGATAAAGGGAAGTTTTTATTTGTATCTAGCCATACATTTTCTTAATAAACATTTTACATATATATTATATAGTGAATATATAATGAGTATCTATACATGTATGCAAAAAGAACTATCTGTCAACTTGACACAGGCATGGGAGGAATTAAGAGTGTAGCTAGGAGGGGCTGAAGGAAAGATAAAAGAGAGAACATGATGTAATTCCATTTCTATGAAAAACATTTAAAAACACTTCCTTCAGCATTTCTTACATAGTATATTTGCTGGCATCAAATTGTCTTAGAGATACTTTTATAAAACAATATTATTTAATCTTTGTTTCTTTTTTGGAAAATTGTATTAGATCCACTAAAGGTATTTGTCCACTGAACTTTGACCTCTGTTTCCTTGCCAAAGAAATATGTGCTTGCTTCTAATGATTCAATTGACATTCCATGCCAGATTTTAAATCTTTTGTATTGTGTTTCATCCCCTCTGCAATCAAATCTTTGTGCATTTCAAGATTTCCATTGTTTTATTAAGTTCATCAACTCTTTGTTTCTATGTTATTACTTTAAAATCAAGTCATATTTTTTGACGTTTTGTAAACCGTATAATTTTCAAAATAAAATTTTATGTGTTCTAGAGCACATTGTAATCAATAGGGATGTTGTTGGTTTTGTTATTATGGCAGTTACTCTGATGACACACTTGGATTCAATTTTAGTAGACTGTTGTTACTTGTATCATAGCTCAGTTTCCTTTGACTTTACTGTGTTTCATGTTGTCCACCCTTGTGTGGTTGAAGATCTAGTCTAAAACCTACAGATATACGGACGTGGAGCTTAAGGACCCTTCTCCTCTTCTAATGCTTTGTAGATTTCTATTACTTTTTTATTCAGTTTATCCTATGATTTCTCTTCAGAGGATGGCAGGGTCTTTGTCTAGACTATTAGGTACCATGCTGACTCTTGAAAGAAGCCTCTTCTTGGGGCAGATTGATGAAAGAAAAATGTAGATATTGATTTTAAGATTTATTTCCCTTTCAAATCCTCCATATTGTGCATGTTTTGTATAAATTTTGAGTCTTTAGTTCTGGATTTGGGATTTTTATCAAAAGTAGGTACAGGTAATGACTAGGATGTATGGGCAGTAATGTTTTATAACACTGAATGGAAAACCATGAATAGCATTATATAATTTGTTTTATAACTTACGAACTTATAGAAGTGAGTAAGCTAACCCATCTGGGCCTCAACTTTGTCCCTTGTATTATGAGAATGAAAATTCATCACCAGGCATGGTGGTAAACACCTGTAGTGACCCTATGTAGAAGCCTGAAGCAGGATGACTATGAGTTCAAGACCTGGGCTCCATGGAAAGAACCTGTCTCAAACAGCTAACCATCCAACCAGCTAACTAACCAATGAAACCATAATGGCACACTCATACCTTATGAAAGTAAATAATTCTATTCCTTTATTTCTGTGTTAGCTAAGGTTTTTATTGTTGTCAAGAAATACAATGACCTCAAAAACTCTTATAAGTGAAAACATTTGATTTTGGCAGGCTTATAGTTCAGAGGTTTATACCTTTATCATTGTGGCAGAAAACATGGTGGCACATAGGCAGACATAGTGCTAAAGGGGTAGCTAAGAATTGTACATCTGGATAAGCAGACAGCAGGAAGAGAGAGGTAGCTACTGTGTCTGCCTTGAGATTCCAAAACCTCAAATCCCACTTCCTAAGACACACTTTCTGTAACAAGACCATACCTACTCCACAAAGACCACACCTCTTAATGATGCCAGTTGCTATGAGCCTAAGGGGAGCATTTTCATTCAAACCACCATAACTTCCATTGTTTATTTTTCCCTTTTACTTCCATGTTTAATAGGTAAACTTATGTTGTGCAGGGCTATTTCATCTAGTTAATCTAATATTCTAATTGATTACTTCAGAAAACGAACTGCTAACAATCTGAATCATTGTCCAATTTTCAAAGTCAGACATGGCTTAGACTTCCTAATATATTTGAGAATATGGTCTGCTCTGTTCTAGAAGAACAACTTTATTCTTTATTTTATATTTTTGTGTTGTGTGTCATTAAAAAGATAATTAGTTTTAGGAGAGATCTTTGGAGTCACCTAGTCGAATTCTCATAACGGGACTACGAATTTGTTCAAAACCATAAAGTGTTGACTCACTCCCAGAATTATTTTGTTTTTCTGAAAAGTAATATTCATTTTTGAGATCTTAGGTATGGTAAACCATTTTTACCCAAAGACTGTAAAAAAAATATTAAGAAGACATTTTTCAACTTCAGAGGGGACTCAGAAGTTTCAACACAGGGCAGAATTTCAGAGGAAAGCAAAGTATTTCATTTATTGTACAGGTCTAATGATTAGCCTAAGAACTTTTGACAGGTGGATGCCCAGAAGCCTACTCATTGTCTTTGCTAAGTCTCATATTCTGAACATGTATTTAATATTTTGAAAATCAGAAAAACTGCATTCCTGTGTGTAGGTCATATTTTCTTCTTTGATTATCAGAAGTTCTGTGGTGGAAGAGACACACCCTTTCCCCATTAAAATGCCTTTTGCTTTCTAGTTCCTGTAATGATCTACTTTGGACTCTGCCTATGACTCTTTCAGTGAAGACTGGTAGCTCTGCCGGAATGTGTAATACACAGCTTTACTTGATCTTTCTATATCAAAGTGGTGTGTCAAAGACTTGTTAGAGAATGATTTGTGGCAAGACTGGAGGGTTTGTGGTTATTTTAAATCCATTTTTGTACAAGCAGGGTGGAAAAAAGTTGTTGTGTGTACCAGGCAGATAGATAGATAGATGTTGAAAGGGCACTATCAATTACAGTTCTGACAAAGTCGTATCATCCTTAACGCAGTCACAGAGAGACCAGTTCAAACAGGCATGGCAGTAAATACTTCTGCCTCGGAAAATACTGCTTTTCTAAATTTTCCTGACAGAAATATCTGATACTCTAGGAATAAACAGTAATAATAAATACATAGTAATGGAGGTTCTGTGTGATTTTGTTGCATAGCCTCTCTCCATTCTCCTTTGTATCTTTCATTGTTTGTCATTTTCAACTGACTTATACAGTCTATGAGGACAGGAATCATCTACTGTTTTATTCTTACACAGTGTCCTTTTAAAATGTATAATATAATACCTACTACTATGTAGAAGTACACCTATCAGAACATTTTAAAAACAATTCCAAAAGCCTACAAATAATAACAGTATGGGCGTGTATTCATGAAACCAAGTCTGGATGAGTTGTGAGCTTTTGATTTATTTTTCATATTTAAAAATCTCAGCATATTTTACATAGCAAGCAGTTAGTATTATCAAGTAGGAAATAAACATCGCACCAATTTAGGATTGCCCTTCCTGGTTGATCCTAGGAAAATTACAAAGAGTTATGGTGGGTGTCATTTAATTGTATGTTGTCACAGGAGCTCTTACCTTAAAAAGACTCCATGTCTTTGACACTCCCAAGGAATATTCTTATCTATGTGTTCTTCCATTTACTATGTCTTCGGTATAAACAGTGACTGCTACATAAAAATCACTCACTGTGTTACCATATAGTTATATCTTGAGCCTTTCTGTTGTCACATAGTTTTATCATAATGATATGTCATTATTATCGTTAAACTAGGAACATAGGTACAAATTTAGCTGAAGAGGTAAGTATTCAGTGGTCCATATGTCACGATCTGTTCTTAGACATGACTATCTTTTTCACAATGTACTTTTAAGATGCCAAACAAAATGAACCAAGACCAACATATTCTGTCAGAGCCTGCCATTGCTGAAACTGTTGTGTGCTTCAAGAAGCTGCACCGGGCTTGCTATTCACTGGTAGAGAAGGTTCTTTTCCTGAGAAATTATAAAGGAATATGAAAATGCTAAGAACTGAGTACCCTAAAGTTGCCTCAGACAGACCAGAAGAATGAGTTTCTAAGTATATCTACTTTATAAACTTTGGGGAAGCAGACAAAAGTGTGTGTTTTAGTTTCCCATTGCAGAATTCAGTCTCTATAGCCTGATTTTCTAGCTTTTAAAATTATTTTATTCTATTATTTTAAGTAACCTTACCAATGTTTCTTGCTTTTAGCAAATAAACTAATTACAATTTTACTCTAAACCTTGTCTCTGAGTCTACATATTGGAAAAGATAAAATAAGACACACATAAAATAAAAGTAATGTTAAAATATGGTGAAAAATAAAGTTAGCATTATTAGCAAATATATTTTTTTCTGACGACACCTGAATTCATAAGGGCTTTTATTGCTATATACAACACTATGACCAAAAGCAACTTGGCGAGAAAAATGTTTATTTTAGCTTAAGTATGCCAACCCCACTCCATCATGAAGGGACTTGAGGTAGAAGCCTTAAACCAAAAATGAGAGCAGAGGTCATCAAAGAATACTGATGACTGGCTTGATCAGTGGCCAATCTGGTACGGACATTCCCTTAATAAAGTTCTCCTACTTCAAAAAATTCTAGTTTGTGCCAAGTTAACATATACCTATCGAGCACAGCACGTTCTGTGTGAAGCCAGCACTAGATGACATACAAACATCTTATTTTTTATGTTGGGCTGACCTCACCCTCACAGAGATCTGTATTCCTTTGCCTTTCTGGACCTCCGTGTCCCGGGATTTAAGGAATTCACCACCACACTTGACATACCAAACATTTTGATGACACTGCTGTGAGAGCATATCTGCCTCTACTGGCCATAGTTACCTCTGATGCTCAGAACCGGAATAAGAGAAAAGAACATTTTTAATCTTTTCTTTGTTTTTATTGCATGTACTAATTAATCTACATATCTATATACCATTTATCATTATAAATCTCACCATCTCGCTATCATGTATTCATGCATTTGTCTACATCTGTCTCTATCTATCTATCTATCTATCTATCTATCTATCTATCTATCTATCTGTCTGTCTATCTATCTATCATCTATTTGTCTGTTTGTCTACATCTATCATATGTCCATTCATCCATCCATGCATGCATGCACTTATCCATCCACACATTCACCCACCAACCCATCCAACAATCCACCTATCTTTTCATCCACCCATCCACCCACCTGCCTGTCCATTCATCTATCCATCTGTCTAATCATCCATCTATCTATCTATCTATCTATCTATCTATCTATCTATCTACCTATCTATCTACCTATCCATCCATCCATCTATCTATCTCTATAATGTCTGTGTGTGTGTGTGTGTGTGTGTGTGTGTGTGTGTGTGTGTGTGTGTGAACATGCCCAAGAATTGCATGTATAGGTCTGAGAACAATTAGCGGGCCTCATCACTCTTCTACCATGTGGATTTTGGAAATTGAATCAGGTGATCATGTTTGGCAGCAAGCATATTTACTAACTGAGCCATTTCATAAACCCCCAAACATTTATGCTTTCAGTGTTCAACTGTAGAAAGCAGGAAGTGAAGCTTCTGTCTTTTTCTTCTGGACTCTGTAAATTAGGAATGTGAGTCCTGTCACTGGACACTTGGACATTTCATTTTCTAGTCTAAACATGATCTACTCTGTCTCTTTTAGTTTAGTGGTTAGAAAGCTGCTGTTCACAGTTTTGGCTGACATACTGCTCACTTTCTGCATCTCTCCATATATTTGGTGTCACACACTTTCCTCATAAAGTTACCATTTAGAATAAAATGTGTCATGCAAGATCCCTACAGGGATGAGCAGATTTCCTTTGTTTTCTTTCGGGGAGAGAAGAGATATAATAAAGCAAAGAATTGTTTGCTGACACACCAGTCTCCAACTCAGGCACGTCGTTAAAAGTACTACCTTTGATCACAAGTCTGACGGACTGCGCTAGTCCACTGGGTTTATGGGCCTTGGACATAGCCAGTTGTCATAAGAGCATTCCTGTTCCATTTTGATAGGTGACCATGCTTAAGAATGTTTATGTTTTAGTACTTCAGATTCTCTAGACATCCTCTAATAATTTAATAAAAGCAGGAAAACAAACTTCCAGGAAAATAAGACTTAGCAGGGAATTGGATAAAGTGAGAGATTCAGGCCATGCTTAGACAACTGAAGATAAGCAGATTGTGCTATAGTTGGTCTAGTTATTTTAGTTTCCCTGACAGCACATTCAGAGCACTGCAGTCTAGCTGTGATTAATTGTTCAGCTATCACTTGCTAATATGGTAGTGCTGAAAACTCAGCTAGGCTGCTGAAGATTAGGCATGTCATCTAGACTGTGTAAAAACTTGGAGACTCAAAAGTGAAATATTTTACTGAATAATTAAGTGGTGACTAATCAGGGCCATTGAAAAGTATGGAAAATTTAGCTTCTCTGAAAAAACCTCCTGTCCTTCCTGCACTCTACGCTGAGGCAATACTTACAGGACTGAAAATGTGCTACCTTTGGTAAGGACTGAAGCTATTAGTCTGTCTAATATGTGATAGACATAACTGCTAAATGTTAGAGAAAGAGCAGTTGCCTTTAATTTGGTTATAGATGATAATTTCATTTTGGACTTCTTTATAGAGATTCAATGTATATAGGTGTCGGAATTAATACAGCTATATGAAGAATGTGATAGAGAATTTATTGTTGAAACGTGAAAAGGTCACCTTCGTTAATTCTTATGGCAACACTGAAGTAAGCAATGTGACTGTATATTTTTCACAAATCAGAGAATTCAGGAATAATGATTAGTTGTCGTGTGTAGCATCAAACACAAAGTATACAAACTTTGTTCCTGAGCTAGATTGATTCAAAAACAGTCTCTTAAAAATCCATAAAACCCAGCTAGCTACACTGTCCACCTTGTCTGATGAATAACTAATTACAAAATGGATTAAAATCAAAATGAATCTCAAAGTCTACAGTATGAAAAGGTGAAGAAGTTTTCTAACTCTCAAGTTACCCATGAGGCGTCTCAAGTTCCCAAAGAAGATGAATATGAAAAAAAATCTTATCCATCAAGTAATGATAATACATGCATCTAACAGTTTAATGTGTTATGAATATATTTCTAAGACACTATTAACAAGTTGAGATTAGTTCCAGACCACAGCAAAAATCATTGGATGGGAAAAAGAGGTTAACATTTGTATCATCATTTTTACAGATAATTTATTACAAAAAAATGAAAAGTTTGAGAAATATTACTTGTGCTTTTTGTCCCTTGACTAGTTATGTACCACATCATATGAGAATGTCCTGGAAAGACCTATAGAAAATATGTCTTAATAAATTTCTTTTAGTTCTATATCCCACACAAATCTGATCACAATCAGAAACTGCTATTCATACCTGTCTGATGAATCTTAAAGACATAATTTTTCAGGAAAAATATATGTGGTACTATCATTTCGTCTTTTAAATGAAGGCATAAATAATTCATTGTAAATATAAATATATACATAATCATAAATAGACATTGTGACCACTCCTTATGCCAAGCTCTATGCTTCTTCTGGGACATAAATAGTGACAGAGATCTCTGTCCATAAAGAGGATGGCTCCTTTGAATAGCTGTCTTTCTTGGCAGACACATGCAGAAGAGAACAAGTTCATTGGTAATCAAGAGACTTCAGCCTATGACTTTCACAGTCCTCTAAGAATCAAACTGATACTTCAAAGAGATTAAAAACTAGAAGGAGCACATGATACCTTTTCAAAGCAGAGCCTTCAGATTTTATGAAGGCTATAGCAGAACGAGATATGATTCAGATATCAAATTACATTTGTTTAGTCCCACACAGCTTAATAAATCCCAGCCGCATTTAATAAGCATGTATCTTGTTTTAATTGCCATTTAGTGTGTTTCAGTGCTCTCATCATGCTAAATGATTCACTTCAATATTTATTACATGTCATTTCCACATTTAAAGCAATCCATACATCTTTAGTTTGTGTTTGTCATTCAAGCTTATTTTTTCCTATACCTAAGTGATTCAAGATTTTGCTTTAGTCTCTAATTTTTAAATTTAAAAAGCCTATATTTTCACAGTTACATAATTTCTAACATTATTTTCATGTTGATTGTTTATAGGGCTATATCAAATTATAGATACGGAGTAAATTATTGGTGAATTACAGTTTTTCATAGAGGTGTAAGAGCTTTGTGAAAATTATTCATAAAAATTATAAATACACATATACATATATGTTTGTCCATAGCTACACACATACATACACACACAGAGACAGACACATACACACATATATATACTATATGGTGATTATGAAAAATTATATTTTCTATAATAGATTTGACAAAAGTCATAGGTTTTGACCATGTTGTCCTTGATGTCACAAAGACTCTCCTGCTTCTGCTTCCTTAGTATTAGGATTAAAAGCATGCCATGCTCTGCCCAGATCTTCAAGTCATGTGTTGTAAAAGTAATGATGAACTCGTACACTAAGTGAGTTCAAGGAAGTCATAATTCTGAAAGTTAAAATAAAGCACTGTTATGCATTGTCTTCTCGGGAATTCTTGCCCTTCACACTGATTAAAAATTTTCTTGTTGGTTTTATTTTAGAATGAGATGTGCTATGCTTTCACTATTTCTGAAGCACCAGATTTATATTAGAAATGTCTCAAAAATAAGAAGCTTTCATGACATAAACCCAAACTATTATAAAAAATAGCTTTGCATTAATTAATAAGCTTCCTGGGGTCAAGTTACCTTTAGTCTCTTCCATATCAAGTGCTTCACATGAAAGAATTTAATGGATATTTGTCAGCTGATGGAAAGGATGCATCATCTCGTGAATGAATAGAGAATTTTGGTCGTACTAGTAATGCATCTGCAGACTATCTTAGGTTCAGAAATACAAGCTTACATCATGGGATCTCGTCATTATTTTACTTTACTGATGTAGATAGAAAATAGCTAGTAATGTTTCCTAGCTATTATAGTCTTGAACAACATTGTTTCATCTCAGGGAAGGCCTGAGAATATCTGACAAATATCATTTCATCTACATAAGTATTGTCTTAGGTTCAACAAGAAACAAACAAAATAACTTGCCCTTAACTAGTTTATACAGTTTTCTATGACAACTAGATAAAAAAATAATAATAATCGCCATATGTGAAAATATACATTGGAAAGAGGAGATAAAAGATGAGATGGGCACTTTGTCCAAAGTAAGATGGTTAGGAAAAAGGCTGTGGTGCCATTTGAGAAGTCATCTGCTTCAAACCAAGAAAAGTGCTCAAGATATCCATGGGAGGATGGCTGGCTGTAAAGTCTGGAATCCCATGAGCAAAACATCTGAGACACAAGACAAAGCCGAGCAGAGAGTCTGGTGTGAAGATAAGAAAGAAGTTGCTAGGTAATGAAGTCAGAGAGGAAATAGCATCAGGCTGTGTCTGAGACTGTAACTTGGTAAGTAGTTTAAAGCAAGTATTAAGAACAGTAATGTTTTGAAGAACTACTTTGAACGTGTGGTGGAGAATGGACCCTGCACATATGGATTCATACACAACGGGAGAGATGTTCATTTAGGTTACTGTGATAAGAGATAACTAAGTGTATAGACTAGAGCATGTTGTAACACTGAAGATTATACATGGACATTTTCTGCATATATTTTGATGGCATTGGCAGCATGATCTATGCACTGGTTGAATCAGAAACTGACAGTGTATAGAAAAATCTCTTGATTTTTAACTTGCATTATTAGAATAATGGAAGTTACTTCCTGAGAGAGAGAGAGAGAGAGAGAGAGAGAGAGAGAGAGAGAGAGAGAGAGAGAGAGAGAGAACAGAACAAAGTTGAATGGTGGTAGGAGTTGTGATGTGCTCTTGAGACCATATTGCTTCTGATAGTCCTGCTGGAAACCTACATGGAGATGCTAATTGCTCAGGTACAGGACTTTCCACTAAGTAATTGTTGTTCTGTGGACCAACATATCTGAATCTAAAAGCATACATGGCATTTAGTGGAATGGAAAGCGTTACCTAGAAATCAAGTATTGGTAGAGGTAAATATTTCAATGCTGACTGTGGATCATGGTACTGACATATACCGATTGACAATATTTAACATGGAATAATTGCAACAATGTCAAAATGCCAGAAAAAGATTTTAAATGCATTTTAAAATCTGTCACCATCTGTAGGTAGATAGATAGATAGATAGATAGATAGATAGATAGATAGATAGATAGACAATCACTCTCTAAATAAAATATTAGAGATAAATTTCAATGTTCAAGGCCCAACTTTTTTCTTTTTATAGCAACATATCCTTCCCTAGCACTGGACTTGCATCTCAAGAACTAAGAGTTAAAACTTCAATGTTTCTTGAAGTACTGCAGAGACAGTGATCAGTTGTTCTAAAGCAAATTTGAGGTAATTGTCTTTCAAGCCATGATTATATTAGGGTACAACCCTTGGTGTTCTGGAGGATATAGTTCCAACCATGGTCCTTGTCCTGGAATCTCTGTCTATACTGTCTATCCACTTCCTAAAGTGAGACAATTTTTCTTACCTAGGAAGAAAGGGGAAAAATTTTGAAAAGCAGAAATAACTATCCAACTTTATTCTTCTATCCTGATATGGAAGGAAACACTGAAATCACAGATAGTCCACAATAGTGTTGTAACTCTTCCCTAGTGTTGTTAAGAAGGATCATGAAAAAATGAGCTTCTATGATTGAGTTCCACATAGGAAGACTCTTGAAAATGTGGCTTATGACCGTGATGAAGCACCTCATCATTTTGAAAAACTTTAGGCATTTGAAAAGGTTTATGCCACCCTTTCAAACACACAGGTATTTTTAGTTTTAGAAGTGTGTTCTAAGTATACAGTTTAGATCAAATTGCAGTGGCCATTCTAAATTAACATTTTTTTGCAAATGTCTTATCTCTACATGCTTTAATCATTTTGTTTTCCTGGGCAGCTTATCTTCATTTACCCTTGGTGTGACAGAATATTTTTCACACTTTCATCATATTTTCCAGATGACTGAGTAAACATTAAAGAGATGCTGGGTATAAACAGAAATAACACTTTTAAAAGTGTTTTCAAACATAGAAAAGAAAGAACACAGCAAAATAGACCAAGTTAAACAAATAGATCTTGTTTCATGTCAAAAAAATATCAAACAGGTATCTCATTATTGTAGTAGGAGTGGGGGAGAGAAATCTCCGTGAGAAATTACCTGTCTCTTGTTGTTCTAAATCTTGACACAACTAGCTGCAGCCATCCCTTTTGGTCTATTGCAATATGAGAGGAAAATAAAGTTATGACTTCTAAGATACTTAGGATCCAAACTCCACAAAAGCTATAGATTAAACCTTGGTAGAAGCAGATGGAGTGTAAATGAATGTCACTGAGCATTGCAGATGAAGTTGTCCCTTCTCTCTTTGATTCTGTGCCATAACAGTGTAGAAAATCAAAGAGAGTTTCCTATTCTAAGACAGTTCTCACTACTTGAGAAAAATGTAAATAGATAGGCATGGCTTACTTTCATGGATTTCATACACTGGGAATCAACTTCAAGTTTGTGGGAATACTTTGGAAAGAAATTCATGGTAAGAAACAGCCTCTGAGCCATTCAGTCCATTGATCATGGCAGCCTTAGTTAAAAAGCAGGTGCTCTTCTGACCCTAAGGGGTTTTTAATCTCACTTAAGATTCTCTTTTACAAAGCCTTGAAGAGACTTTTTCTTCCCCAATTTTTACTGGGTCAATGTTCCCCTAAGAGCTTATGAAGAACAAACAAGGAATTTTTTTTGTTTGTTGTACTTCATGGCAATATTATTTTTATTTAGTTCTCTAGGTCTATCGTTCCACTCATTGATTGTCAAAGCCAACATTCGAGAATTTGAAAAAGGGACCAGGGAAGTCTGTGTGTCTCCTACAGTGATTCATTTCCCTTGATTATCAAAACCATTTGGTCATTGTATATTTTCTGTATACCCACATAATAGATAAGGAGTTCGAAGCTTCAAGTAGGGTACTAAAAGTCTTACTCTAGTGGATTAGCTTTTAGCTTGGACTACTCTTCCTGTTTTTAAAAAAATGGGTGCAGAGGATACCCTTAGAGTAATGAAATGGCTACTATAAAGAGGATGCTAAGTGCTATTAATACACAAATTTTCCAAACATTATGTCCTTCCAGTTTTCTACAAATATTCTATCATCAGTCTATCATCATTATCTGTCTGTCTGTCTGTCTGTCTGTCTATACCCTATATATCAATCATCTATCTATCTATCTATCTATCTATCTATCTATCTATCTATCATCTATCTTTCTACTTGTCATTATGTATATGTGTGTGTGTGTGTGTGTGTGTGTGTGCCTAACATCTATCTACCTTCATACCTATCTACTCATCATTCAACTATCTATCAAGTCTCCCTACATACCTGGCTTCTACATATTCTATGCAGTGAATATATAAATTTAGACATTTTAAAAATTGGACATAATTTTTAGCGTAAGACCCTTACTGAGTAAGGAACTGAGTTCCTGCAGATTCTACTCTAAGAATATTTAAAACATTTGAGGGTGTGCAGCTACGGCAGTGTGCCTGCTTGATGTGAGGGTAGTGACAGTGATGTTGCTCAGTGGTACAACACTTGCATAGCGTGTATGAATCTGGGTTTGATCTGCAAAATGGAAGGAGAAATGAGAGAGAAAGAGACAGAAAGAGAGAGAACACTATTCATTTAAAAATTTTCCGAATCTCTGCTCATGTAACTTTGGGTTTCTAATATCAAAAGGGTATGAGGAGCAAATCTCCTGGAGGACATCAATTAAGTTTATTTTGCAAACAAGTATCCTGAGCCAGATCAGTTTAGGTGGCATTACCCATTGTAAACAAGATCACATTGTATTTTTCTCCCTCTTCAATTTTCAGTCTCTAACCTTTCCTTATCCCCAGCTTAAATTTAAACCTTTTTCCATTAGGGGAGACATAAATCAAATATAAATGATTATACAGTACATAAAATTAAAATAGATGGAAAGTGAAGGGCATGTATAAGTACAGTGGAAAATTATCAAATGTTGCTAATTTTTCTATATTTAAAGTTTCTTGGCTCTTTAATAGAAAAGAGAGATGACATAACTAGAAAGGTATGAGTACTATTTTGATCAGCAAAACTATTGAACGCTTAATTAGAATATTTTAACAATATCTTGATACTCCTTGAAAATAATAATCTATCTAAGGTTAATGCCATATATTTATAACTTCAAGATCACTATTTGTATTTCAGGATATAGAATCATTACAGAAGTATTCGATGAAAAACTTGACTTAGTCTCAAAACAGGCATTTAGTTTGATTTTCACTGAGCAGAAATATTACAGTCCCATAATGCAGTGTTACTAAGAGTCTAATATCAACTCAGCACTCAATATCATAACATTTATCTAATATTTGGCCTATAACTAAGGGCAAACTCTTTTTCGTGTAACAACAAGAAACTTTCTCTCTAGCTTTTGAGTGATACTTGCGTAGGTCATGCCTAGCTCTGGCCATGGTACCTAGTGTCCAATAAAATGAGTAAATTCACACATAATCAAACATACAGCTGTCTAAATGCTCCTACATAGCCAATAAACCATGTAGGCAGATTTATATCTATCATATGACGCCTAATCTCAAGGTCCTTGTAGTCTAATGGGAAGAATTACTACCTGTTTACATTAGTGGTTTATTGTTTTCTGAAAAATCTGTTTTAGTGTCTTGTCTGAATATTTTCACTTACTGTCAAGTATGAATGATTGACATTTTCCATCTATTTATTAATTAAGTCTTTCTAGGCTGAGGTTCTAGCACCTCATGTGTTTCTTGAATCCCCTAAATCTGAACTTAATTATATTTAGTGGCATGATGTTCTAACATCCTATCACTACAGATATACAATATAAAAATTATTTTACACCCAGACTCTAGATCCTAAAGAAATATTAGAAGTCAACTTTTTATAGAAAGTGAGAAAGCTCATAAAAAGGAGAATTACAGAATTAGCAGTCAAACTTTAATATGCTTGTGATAGGTAAATATTAGCTGCTTTTCCAGGGGGAGTAGAAAATGTCATAAAATGTAATAGATCCAATAATAAATGGCATCATTATTCTTGAACAATTTAAAATATATTTCTCCCTCTTCTGCAGATAAAATCTTTACTCATTGCCTATCAAAGCATCTACAGCAATGTGAAAGCTTGTGTTTTTATGTCATTTTCAACTGATATGGTAGTTATCCCTGTCCTATCTTTTGATGAAATATTTGACTTTTAAAAATTTTAATCTTCATATCATATTTTAGCTTTATATTTTTTAGGGAAGCCATGAAGAACAAAAATGCCTTTTACACAAATCAAATGAAAATGTACAAGATATGCAGTCTAAGTTTATTTTAAAAACTTAACCTATGGGCTTTTTCTGCTAAACAGCCGCTATTTGCAGACACTAGAAAAGTGAGATTTCTTAGACCATGGCCTCCCAGGCATCACCTGCTTCCTCAGGAATCTAATCACTTGTCTTTCTGTATGATAATCAGGAACCACAAGGGGGCACTCTTTCAAAACCTAGTCTTGTGCTTGTATCCTGTTACCATCATTTTGAAGACTTCAGTTACTCTAAGGACTTCACACAAATATTTTCTAACACAGTTTTTTTTTTTTTAGGTCAGGCTATTGGCTTCACAAAAGTCATCAAAATGCAGATATTTTAGCATCAAATGCTTTATTTTTTAAACACTCACACACACACACATACAAATTTTAATTCCATACAAATATTTGAGTATAATCACTCTAACACCTCCCAGATCTATCTCTGACTTCCTGTTCCCCCAATATTTATGTCATATTAAAAATGAAATACCCTGTTGATTTCAATCTGTGCTGTAGGTGTGTGTCTGAGTATGGAATGATCCACTGGAGTGTGTTGAACTCCACCCCTAAAGAAAACTGATAATCTCCACCTGAGAAGACATCAATTCTGCATAGATCCTCAGGGAGAGATGCTTATGGACTTTCCACTCTGTGCTAGAATATGCCTTCATTTTTTTTATTTTCATTTTATATGTATGAACATTTTGCCAGAATGTATGTCTGTTCACGTACAGTGCCTGCGAAGGCCAGAAGAGGGTGTTTAGTTCTCTGAAACTGTAGTTATAGATGGCTACAAGCCACCAAGTGTGAGCTGGGAACTAAATTAGGCTCTCTGCAGGAGCACCATGTGTTCTTTACCTAAGATCCATCTACTCAGACTCTAGAATGTATATTTCATGGCTTATTCATTGGATTTAAAATAATGTAACCCAGTTTCCTACTCTCTTCACACTCACAAATAACACTTTTTGTATTCTCAAAGCCTTTAAAAGCTCGTTTTTCTTCCAAACACAAAGAAAATAAATCTTACAGATTTACAAAATGTACATTAATGCCTCATCAGAAGCTTGGTTTAAGGGAGAAAAAAGATTGAATTGAGAGCCTCTCCTTGATTTTTACTAGCAGTAGAACTGTAGTCTACTTAATCAACCTGTGCAGTTTCTAATATTGTACCCTAGACTCACAGGGTGGCTGATCATGTTAAAGACGATAATGTGTCTTCCGTGCTTAACTCAGGACTTGGCATATATATACTGTCCACTTTATTTTAAGTATACCTACTGTATTTTAAATACACTTACTGACCATTATTATTATATTCCAAAAGCTATACTTTTGCTATCCTTCTAGTATATACAACATACTTTCTTAATAATAATATCAGAGTTAAGACAAAAAAGCACTGAAGAGTAATCCTGTATCATGCAACTAGTGTGATTTGGTAGGCTACCTGATTTGCCTCCAATGATTTAAAAAATAACTTTTAAATAAAACTTAATTTGATTGGTATAGGAACCTTACAACCTGGGATACCCTGGGCTTAGAATATCATCTAAATTCTTGAGACAGACAGGGTGCCTGAAGTAAAGGCTTATCTTCTACCTATTTTAGATGTTCTAAAGTCAAAATGGCATTGCCCAGTCTAAATAATCATCATAAGAGACACAGAGTTAATGTTTCTAAAATGTAAAATAGCAACACAATAATCACTTTGAATTTTAATAATACACAAACCTATTACATCAGCTCTTGTGATTGTTTATATATATATGCAAATTTCAAAGAATTATCATTCAAGATAAAGAGTCAAATTTGAATTACCCTCTCACATTAGAGAAGCATAGGTTTAATTCTAGTCTATCATGTAGCTGCAATTCAGCCCTTGGTACTGAAGTGGAAACTTGGTGTCTCCCTGTGGAATCACAGTACTAATACCTTTCCCTTAGCATGCTAGACTTAGTAAGACAAGACTTACTAGATACAAGTCTATTTTGTCTATTTCCCTTGCTGCCAATATGGCTACGTGGTTAATATACAACACAGCATTGTTACATTGTTTCTTTTCCAAGCATAGAACAGAGTAGACATCTCTTGCATCTTGGAGAGAACCTGGACTATCCCTGCTGTATGTCTACTGAATAACCACTAATTCACTTACACTATTTACATTAATGTACCACCTTCTTCCTTCAGCATGCTTTGTTCAATCTGGATACTTAACATTTTAAAAAAGTAGTTATAAACATGAAAATTATTGATTTTCTGAATTCTCTTATCTTCGAATCATAACTATTCCCTTTGGCTACCATATTTTTATACAAATTTTATATTAAAGCTTGTTACTTTTGGAAATTTAGACAAAATAGAATTGCTAATAAATATTCTTACACATATTATGAAATATAAGCCAGTTAGTCCAGTTTGTTAGCATACTCCTTTAACCCAGCTTTTTGGGAGGTAGAGACAGGTAGATAATTGTGAGTTTGAGGTCAACTTTTACTACAAAGAGATATCTAGAATATCCAAGACTACATAGTTGAGACCCTATTTTAAAAAAATAAGAAAAATTGTAGAGTGTGTGTGTGTGTGTGTGTGTGTGTGTGTGTGTGTGTTTCAATTAGAAGGGCTATGTAACCTGGGAGAGTTTGTTAGAATGAAGTAACAGGCAGTTAGTTTAACATAGTAGCCATTTATTTCATGTATGAGTAGATAATTAAATCAACAGATTTAAAAAAAAAAGCTACTGCAGGCAGGTTACATGGAATTTCAGTTCCTTCTACCTACTTGGTCCACAGTTTCATAGAGCTATGTCACACTATTCATTCAGACAAAGAATAAAAACAATCAAGGACAAGACACACTATGGTCTGTAGTAGTCTACTGTAGGAGTAACAATATTCCTGTGTGCTTAAGCTGACTGGCAAAACACACTCATAGGAACATGCATAACTACAGCACAGGACTCTGTTTTCTGGTCTGTTATTGGAAGGAAGAATTTGATAGATTTCACTGGCTAGTGAGAGAACTCTAATAGTGAATATGGAAAAAGAAGCTATATTTCAATTTTTATATTTGTTTATCCTAAGACAACAACTTGCTAGTCAATTGAAACTTATACCATTTTGCTAAATAATCCCTTAGGAAACAGTAATTTAAACTCTCCCTGCTTCCAAATGGATAACTTGTTATTTAGGTGTGTGGGTGGCAGTACTTGTAGAAAGGGGGATCTTTATTAATGTAATTTTAAATAACAAACCCAATTCAGTGCAGCACCAGCAAAGTATTCAATTAAAATCACATTATTAAAATAAAAATTAATGTTCTGTTGCTGAACTGCTTCACTGAATGCACCAATTAAAAGTTTTCTTATCTTCCCAACCTCACCAATCTCTAGGAGGGAAGACAAAACTGCACAAATGTACAGACAACTTTCTAACCAAACAAACTTAGGTTGAAAGTAAACATGATCCCCCAAACACTATAATTGTCCAACTACCTGTGGATTTTTCAGGTATGATTTCATGCATTGTGACAAATGAAATTAAAAGCACATAAACCAAACATTTTGTCAAAACAAGCATAGCTTCTTAAATTTCAAGTTTAATTTTTCAAACTGTAACCATTTTCATATTTTATTTTTGTTGTCCAAAGATAATTTGAGACGTCACCAGGAATATAGAAGTTACAAGGATAACATTTAAATTAATAAATGTAGAATATGTTAAAGTCAGGATATGTTCTCTGACTTTTCTGTTCAATTTTGTTCTCCAAGTAGTCAATGCCCCAAGAATGGTCCCAGAACGGAGTTTACTTGTAAGTCTTAGACCACAGATAACTTGGATAAATTTACCCACCCACCTATTTTTCCATGTTTAAACCATTTCCAGGCATAAGTAATTTCCACTTATCTTTTATTACCCATTCTTGACAAGTTCTATACCATTTCCTTATTCTTCTTGCAATCTACTACAGATAATGTTGACAGAGGGTGTCAACCTTCACCCACTGCCAGCTACTTGCTTTCTCTTTCTGATGTTAGTGGACATGTTTTCAGCAACACACTGTTCCAGTGTGATCTAGATACCATGAGCCATCTCCCTCCAGGAATTTATCTCTCTTTTCCTAAAGTGGAAGTCTTCAAGCTTCTCTGTAAAGTTGAATGACTAAACATTGATTGTGCCATTACTACATTTATAGCTCTCTGCCTGGCACTGGGTAAAACTCAGATGACCACAGCAATAGCTGTCAAGTCAGAAGCTAGCTTTCACATTTGTATGCACCTGCACATGCTGATGGTTATATATTTTGACAATTGTTCTAAAACCGTATCTCCCTTTAAAAACAAAAAAAGATCTCAGTGTCCAAATGGAAATGGCCAAAATGCAATTTGTTTGAAGTCTTTTTAAAAATGCAGAGACTGTGACTACCACTCACTTCAGTATTTCCCTTAATCCTTTTTGATATGCTTGTTTAATGAAGTCGTGGGGGTTTAAAAAGTTGGATATTAATAACAGAAATTTGCAGAAACAGGCAGCGATTAAGAACAGCCTTTTGTGATAGATGGGCTAAAAAAACAGAAAATCCTTTCTAGAAAGAGTCAATGATATTATTTACAAGCATGAGTATACGTATATTGTGTAGCCATCCCAAACGTATGAATGTCACTCAACATACGTATATCACTGGACATATATACATGTCATTCACAAAGAAGGAGCTACATGCATGAATTCCAATTAAAAACTAATTGAGAAAGACTGAAATGAAGGGGCTTTAGGAATAACCCAAAGGTCATATTTTGAAGTCTCTTTTTTCTTCCAAACTTCAAAAATTGTCTCAATTTATCCTACATAATGCTTTGAAATAATGCTATAGCCTGAAAAACATAGTCCCTCATTTGTTGAGATACATGCAATTACTACTAAAGGTCCAACAAAGGGTGAGGGATACTTGGTTGATGGCCGTAAAGTATTGGCAAGAAACAAGCTAATTTAGGAAAAGCATTTGTTAACTCCTGAAACAGTATCCATGGCTAATTAGCCACTTCATTTGAAGACCCATTTGACTGTATGGAAGAAACACTCAATCTTACTGAGTCCCGCCTTATGTTCCCCTATATCTCTTCATTGATGTGCTTACAAGAGTGAGTTGCTTGAAGGCAGTTCATGATGAAGTACCTGCCCATTCATTCAAGGAGTAAGAGTCTTGTTATGACATATGCTGAATCCAGAAGCGGATACTAGTACTATCTTGTTGAGTTTCTCTATCACTTGGAACATCTGTCAGTTTCTAAACTCTCTCAAACATGGAAAGACACATTTTAAAAAAAAATGATCAGTTTTCTTATCTGGACATTTTAACAGGTCAATGATGCCTTCCTCAAGAGATGCATCTATTATTTTACTGAAAATTAATGCAATTTCCTTAAATTAATGAAGTGTCCTTCTATTTGAAGAAGTACAAAAGGAAATAGCCCTTTATAAATACTTTTATTTTTAAGTATGTGTTCTTTTATCAGACTGTGGGCAAAGTATAATTGTTTAAGGATAGAAAAGAAGAAAATGTTGTAGGAACAGAACATTCCCTCTGTGGGGATGAACTTCAAGTTTCAGGGAGAGAGATGACCTAGAATCCTAAAAAGCTGAAACATTCTCAAGAGGAACCAACCACTCAGAGATTTCTTTTCCTGATGTATATAGCTTCTCATCCCTGAGACATGCTCAGCCTATATGGAAATATGTCAGCATGTGGAGAAGCATGAAAGAAATACGATATATTCTTCAATCATGTTACTCAGTGCTTTATTTCACTCCCAGAAATAAAAAGGAAGCAATAACTTAAAGACCAAAAGCTTTAAGTAGGTTTTGACTCTTGTCATGTGGTCTGCCTCACATTCACACCTAGTGGTATAAATGGAGGCTGGCAGCATGGAGAAAGAGGTAAAAAGCACCCGTCATTCTCTATCATATTTATAATCTACCTGTGCTTTACATGTGGGTTCTCACTACACAACATGTGTGGGTCAATGTTTCATGCAGTAACATAAAGCTTGTTTTATGAGCAATGCTTCATACAAGCTCATAAGAAGGAAAGGATAAGGAGAAATGCAAATGCCCACACTTTTAGAAAGAGCTGAATTACAGTTATGAACCTAGCTATGACTTCAGGGCATACATAGAATATATTATTTAATTCTCACAAAAATCTAATGTGATAATTGTCTGATTCCATTTTAATTGATGAAGTTTCACTAAGTAAGCATATAGTTTTTATATTTAATCTCCTTAAATATCTATGTGTTTTGTTCATACCTGAGAGAGAAATGTATTTAGATACATCTTTGTATCCTTCCCTGATAATGAGTGTCAATGGTCTCCATTGCTAATAATAACTTACTATTTTAAAACTCTAAGATGAATTTGAAACCTGAAGCCAGAGCTCCTCTCATTTAACCCTCTCAATGTCTAACATATAACTGTTTGGTTTCCCTATCCCAACGAGGAAAAGACAGTCATCCTGGCTTGGTCCCTTCCATAGCAACTGGCCCCTACCTAGAGCTTCTCCTCTGGTAGCCACATACACATCAGCTTTCTATAGCTACCATATCATGAATTCTTTGCAAGTGGGTATCCCATAACAGTGCCTTAGGCTTGCTAGTTTAAAGATCATCACAAACAGTTTTAAGCAAGAGAAATGTGCCACCATACAGCTCTGCAGGTTAGATGTCTGGTATTAAGATCTTGACAGGATTGATCCCTCAGGAAGATGTGAGGAGGCATGTGTCAGTACTTAACTCTAGTTCTGATGAATGCTGTCAATCAGGCATTCATTGACTCGAAGAATCACTTTGATTACCTTCTTCATCTTGAAATGGAGGTAACCTGTTACAACCCTTTCATTCAAATAAGGACATTCCTTTGGATTAAAATCTTAGTCCTTACAACCTCATCTTAATTTTTTTAGCTTTAAAAAATAATAATGTAAAGGGTATTTTGCCTGTGTTCATTTCTGTTTACCATATTCATGCCTGGTGCCCTGAGATGGCAAAGGATGGCATCCATTGGCAGATCCCTTGGGAATGGAGTTACAAATAACTATGGGTTGTCACGTGGCTGCTGATCTTCAAACCCTGGTCCTCTAGAAGAACAGCCAATGCTCTTAGCTCTGGAGTCTTCTCTGTAGCCCACAATTTCATCTTAATTTAACTAATTAGAACTTCGAAGAACATAATACAAACAAGGGTACAGCTGAGCTGCTGGAGGCTAGAGCTTCATGACAGGAATTCTGGAGGAATACATTTCAACTCATAACACTTTCCGCTTATTACTTTTAATTTCCTTAGCAACCACTGAATCCTCCGTTCTTTGTCCATGTTTGTGCAACATCCTATCTTTGCTGAATCATGACATGAATTTAGAAGACGAAAATAGTTAGACCTGGTCCTATATTCATTCTAAGTATAATAGCTACATCTAAGTCAGTGCCTCACAGGTTAATCAGAGCAGAAGGTGAAAATCTAGTCATGGTTATTGGTGAAGATGCACTTTTAAAAATTCAACTTTTTTATCTTTTATTTTAATCATAAAATTGACATCTTAAATATTATGACCAAGTCTTCCAAAGGCATAATATAGTCATATAGGAAGTAGCATGACTGAATATATCTCAAAACAATAAAAATGTCATCAAACCCTTTCACATAACAGAAGTCTTGTGGGTCCACATCAGACACATTAAATGCTCTCTTTGATATCTAGGACAAAGGTACAGAAATGCAGCTCTTCAGTGTCTCTTTGAGTTACCATGTAACTCTACTAGCATATCACTTTGCTCATCTAGTTAATCATAGGGCACTGACAATAGGATCATGATTCCAAATCTAACCCAATAAAGCAATATGTTTTTTCAGCTTTCGGTAGTTGTCAGCACGACTATATTGAAGAATCACTTCATCTGTTTACAGCCCACCAACTTTCAGAGGTTAAGGTGAAAGATAGGGAAGGGAATCGAAAGCAGTTTAAAAGGCTGGTTTATGACTTTTAAGAATATTGTACCAATTTGTTGTAGTCTCCCACTCAAATAGAAATTCATTCAATATATGTCGTTAATTAAAGAAAAGAGAGAAAAAAATGCTTTTAAATGTAAAGTGAATCTTTTTAAGTGACATAAAATGAAAGCATCATGTCTAAAGTGAACGTATAAGAATTACCAAGTGAAAGTCAAAAGTGTGTAGGTAGAGGAGGTAGAAATTGTCACCGGAGAATGAAAACTGCGGTGGATCTGAGCAAGTTTTAATATTTTAACTTTTCAGTTTTATATCCCAGTTCTTTTATGTGCTATATTACTATGGAAAGTATGTCACCTTTCAAAAGAGCAAACTCACGTCTACACCTTATACATGAGCAAGGTGTTATTAAAATTATTAGTGACAAACAAAGAATTCACATATGGGCTGGAATTTTGAGGCAACTTGTCCTCAGGATTTTTTTTTAAAGCACTGTGTTTTATCCCACGAATATTAATTGTTTATTCACAGTTGCCTTATTTTTCATTACATTGATTTGAAGTTCGTCTGCAATGCACTTTGGGAGATTTTGACATTAGCTGTCAGAGGCTTAACTTGTCACTATGACAGGGACAAGAAAAGTTGGCAACACAGACAGAAATAAGTAGTGACTTTTAAGCCTTTGTGTCAAAAGAAACCAGGCTAATGATACTGAAAATACTACGTATAAGAAGAGGATTAGGAGGAAGGGGCCTACAGCATACATAGATAAGAACAACACTGGAAAATTACAAAGGGCTGAGACAGTCGTTACAGGACACAGAAGTCATGGAGGGAAAAAAAAGAGATGTCTAAATAGTCCAGAAAATAAAAAACTATTGGGACTATAATGATGATAAAACTTCTATGGATTCCATACTAAGATGGGCATCATGCATGATTATTTAAAGGTATATAAGGGGATCCTCTTTTGGTTTTTCAAAAGATGCATTTGGCTTTCTTACTCCCAGGCAGCAGAGCATTAGTTAAATTTGCAAGTGTTGTATGTCAGTAACTGGACTCTTCAGCTGGCATTTAAGCATTTTCAAAGTCAAAGGAGAAGAAAATAAGGAGAAACTAAAAAATGGAAAGTCTTACAAGGAATAAGAAGATAAGAAGATAACTGGTTGCAGCAAACAGGTTTAGGGAGGGGGAAGGCAAGCCCTTAAGCAGTTCTGGACAATTTCTCCTTCTGTCCAATGTATTTTTTATGGAAAATTCTGCCAATTTTATGACTCTTCCATCAAACTTTATTTATTACCTTCTGTGGTTTTGTGTACCCTATACTAAAAAGACTTAAAACTGTAACCTGTATTTTCTTTGTGTTTCTCCTCTGTAAAAGCAGACAGTGCTAACAACAGTCTCCTAGAATTCTGTAAATCAAAGGGGTTACACACATAATATAAGTTCAAGAATAATGAATACTCATTGTAACAAGAAAATAACCATTTCTTATATGGATTTAATTATCCCAAAACATTATAATCCTCTTCTGAATTTTGTAAATGTATGCAGATATTGGTGTCCTCTGTAAACATGTATGTGGGAGGTATATGGGATGTACACATGCATATCATAGTCTTTAATAGGTTTTGTAAAATACGGGGAAGTTAATTTTTTTTACTGTTATCTTGCTTGTTTGTTTATTAATTGAAGACAGGGTCTCACTAAATAATTCTTGTTGGACTTCAACTCACCATGCAGAGCAGCCTGGCAGTGCACTTATAGACATCCACCTGCCTCTGCATCCTATGTAATGTATTGGGATTATGGCTTTCTGGGAAGAGGTATCAGGAAGTGCATGGAAGCATTATTCATACATGCTGATGGAGGAAAGAAATGATGACAATTAAATTGTAAGCTACGTAGAAAAAGAACTGGATGGATACAAAAGGAAGGAGAGAGGAAAGATTATAGATACAGACACAAAGATTATACCCTGGGGTGCAGAGAGGACTCTATGTGTGAACATTTGGTATGCTGAGTTTGGGTTTATTTTTTCTAAGCAAAAGGTGTTTAAGCAATTGGAAAGAAAAGAAAAATTCAAAAATCCCAACAAAAAGCAAGTTATGTATTATGTTTCTCCGCAGACCTCATAAAAGAGCAATTTACTCTTGCGTGTTCTCTAAATGTTTACAAGAGAGAATGCTTTATAGCATTCGGGTTTTACATTCCCCTTCCCATCTCTGACTTTTAACTAATTTACTTGAAAACAAAATCTTGCTATACTTGAAAACCTAAAATTAAAAAAAGAGAAAGAAAAAGAAGAAAAGAAAGAAAGATCTTTCTACATCTGGATAGCCCTTTTGATATGGTTTGAATTTATTTGGAAGTTTTGAGTTTGTCCTTCTGGCTTGAAATTAACATAGTAATTGAAAAAGTCATTAAAAATAGGCAATTAGGTTTCAAATAAAAGCAACAACAGTCAGACCTTAGATATTTCCAAATCCAATAAGCCTGTAGACTCTTGGCTCACCTCAAAGAAAATGGGCAGTGGGAATACCTAGTGGCAAGTCAGATTAAGCCTAAGATCCAGTGTTGTTTTCTCTCAAGTTTACAGCCTCATAATAAATAGATGTTGTCATCTTTACTATATAAAAAGAGCAAAACTTCCCAAAGACAAAACTAGAAAGGATATTAAGCTGACACCTTTATTTTATATACATACCCCCAAAAACCAAGATTTAAAAGGAAATATGTTACTTCAGAATTACTTATACAGAAATGTGAATAAGAGATTATTTTTAATCTGAAAAAAATGATGAGAGTTGTGTTACTACAGTACATCTCATCAAAAGATTTTGCATCTTCCTACTGAATCAGAGTATACTTTATCTGATAATCACTGGTGTGCTGGGTGCCATTAAGAAAGTCTGGTGTTTGTATTAAGAATAAAGGTTTCAGTTGAGGGCTAAGTACTTGAATGACCCAAAAACATTTGTTATTGGGTATTCTAATTTTATGAGATTAAAATCTTGTTTATCTCTCCATGTGTAGCTGCTGCAGTAGCTTCTGGCATGTGGCAGATGCCCAATACACATATACATATTTAAATTAAGGTATGATTTACATATAATAACATACAGATCTATGGTATTCAGTTAGGTCAATTTTGAGTTCATTTGATTAGCTGTCGAGAAGTAGATATCTAGTTTCATTTTCTACACATGAGTATCCATTTTTCAACATGATTTATGTAAAAAACTATTTTCTTAAATGCACAGGCTTTGTCTCTTGTTTATAATCAGTTATTTGTGGGTGTTACTATGCTTCTAAATAGTGTACTGCAATTTCCTATTTTCTACTTCTTGTACGTCAACACTGGAACTCATTTCTCTATAATGATTCTACCTAGAGTCATGTATAATTCTTCAGTTCTTGACCACTAGTCAGTAATTTTGAGAGATACACTTAGACATAAATCAGCCCCAAGAAAACCTTGGAAGTGTGGATTACCTTTGTAATACAATCCTATGATGAATGCTTGACAGTAAAAGCATCTTTGGGACAAATCTGGGATAGGATTGTTCTCATATGGTGAAATAGTAACAACACCATGATAGTAGATTTGTAGCCAATCAAAACTTTGAAGACTGTCTCATGCCGAAACTACAGAAAGGACTAGTGAGGTCACCACCAATGAGAAGTTTATATAAAGTTTTGTAATGACAAGCACAAATAAAGCCAATTGATGAATTAAGGAATAGTATTTCATGACATGCTCAGATTTATTGTCCCCTAATGAGCTCCAGCTTTCAAGATGGTGGCCACATTTCAGAGTAAATCTAGGCACCAGAAACCATCAATAGAGTAGCAAGTGTAAATAATCAAGCTCTAAGACAGCATAAAGGAGCTATTTTAAGGAAACTAGTATAGTTCAAAAATACAGAGAAATGAATTAATATTGCACATATTGAGATATGTTTCTTTCATCCATAGTCTCTTCTTGATTTTTAGCATAAAGGGATGCTGGGGTTTCTTTCTTTCTGTCTTCCTGTCTTCCTTCCTTCCTTCCTTTCTTTCTTTCTTTCTTTCTTTCTTTCTTTCTTTCTTTCTTTCTTTCTTTCTTTCTTTCTTAACTTATTCACTTGGGATGTTGGATTTTTGTCAAAGGACTTTCCTGAATCTATCAAGATGATCACCTAATTTTGTTGTTTAAGTACATTTATTTGACAAATTGTGTTTATGTATATTCAACCATTCCTACCTGTCCACAATGAGTAAATTCTATTATGTTAATCATTAAGATACCTCCTTTAATTTGATTTGCAAGTATTGTATTCAGAATGCTTGCATCTTTGTTGATCACGGAGATTTGCCTATAATTCTTTTCTGTTGTTGCTGTGTTTTACCTGGTTTTGTATCAGGGCAATATTATATTTATTTCTTTCTATTTTACAGAATCATTTGATAAGTATTGATGTTAGTTATTCTTTGAATATCTGGCATCTTCTCCTTTTATAGTGGAGATAATTTTAATTATAGCTCCTATTTCTTTCGTTACTTTAGGTCTCATTTATCTTGGTTTGACTTTGGTAGGTGGTATGTATCTAGATACTTATCCATTTCCTTTTGATTTTCCATTTTAGTGGAACAAGACTTAAAATACCTCATTATTTTCAAAATTTTCTTGGTGTTTGTTATAATATTTTCTATTCTTGATTTGCATGTTTGCCCTTTTTTTCTATTTATTTTTTAAAAAGTTTGGCAATTTTGTTTGGCTATTGCATTTTTTCATTGCTTCTTTCTTCAATTGCCAAGAACCTAATGCTGCATTGCTTTGCCTAGCTTCTTAAATTGAAAATGTGATTGTTTATTTTAATAATTTTCATATAAGTATTTCAAACTACAGACTTCCCTCTAGTGTTTTAGCTAACTTTCTTTAGCATTGAATATGCATTTATTATAATTCATTTTATACTATTTTCTAATTTTTAAGATATCTTGAGTAACATATAGTCATTTTGAATTCTTCACAATATTCTATTAGTTCTTTAAGAATTTCATACAATATATTTCAAATATAATAAGCTCCCTTCCTCCAACTCATCTGAAAACTAGACTTCTTTTCTTCCAACCCAACTTTATACTGCCCAGCTACTCTTGAAAGTGGGTCCTGTACTGACATGTGATCAAGCTGTCAGTGATTACATCATTATCAATTGTTAGCATCATTTCAGCTAGTGGTGGGAATTCATACTCACCTCTCCTCCCCTTTTTTTCTGAAATTTGTATGGATGGAGCAAAACATTACATAGGTCTTGTGCAAGTTGTCACAAAAGCTGTGAGATTTTATATGTTATTTCCATGTTATATCTGGAAAACAATTTCATTTTGATGCTATCAACTACCTCTTAGAATCTTTCCATCCTCTCTGTCTTGATTATCCCTAGGCCTTGCAGGGAAAGGTGTGATCTAATTTAGGGATGATCAGTCTGCTATTTCTTATAGTTTGCACACTAAACCAAGGTTTATTGAGGGAGGGGCTCATTCTGTGTTTAATTGCCATCTACTCCAAAGAAAAACATTTCTAGAAACATTTGAGAATATTCTATTCTTTGGCTAAAGCACTAAGTCAAAATGAGTCATTTGAAAACTATGTCCAAATTATAGTATAATTTCATTGAGTTATCCCATAGGACCTATAAACTGTGTGGCTTCAGGTTCTTGGTCACTTTAACTGTTGGGTTGCATCCATTGCATCAGGCTTCAGATCTATCAGAAAGTGATTGGTTACCCTCATAACATTTGTGCCACTATCGTACCAATGACTATATCTTGCCAGGCCAGTCAGTGCTGTAGTTTTCAGAGTGCGCAACTGGATGAAACCAACTAAGATAACTTTTGTCCCCCGGTAGTATGCACAAAACCTTCCACACACTATGAAATTTAGCTAGTAGATTTGGAACTTCCAGGTGGGTGCCACCTTGATTTTTCCATGTTCAATGACTTGAATATGTAGTATCATTAGCACCAGGATCTTGTCATTAAGTTATGAAATTAGCTAATATTATTAGCAGTAGCCTGTAATGTTTAGGATGGGGGTGTCTATGTGACTAATTGTCCACCATTATAAAAATGGGTAACTCTTTTTTTGTACTAGGATTTTATTTGATAGCTTTCAGTGTTTAGTTGGGGTAGTATACCCTCAATATTAGATAACCTCCATTAAGTCTCTTTTTGTATACGCACATATTTTAGGAAGTTTCTATAGTAGTAGGTTTCCATATGAGCATTTCAAATAGCCTATAGTATAAGTTACTCTTGCCACATATCCCCCTTGCTTTGTCCTTCAATTCTATACTCCAATTTGTCCCTTCTTGTTCTAGGATTCACTTAATCTTTTAAACCATTGTGTTCCGGCACCTCTCCTTTGAGAGTCACCCCTTACCATGGCCCCTCACTAAATTCCTAGCCTTTGTTTATATTACAAGTGTAATATACTTATCAAAAGTCTTAAAACTAACATAAAAAAAACGAGAAAAACTGCAATGTTTCTCTATGTAGTTTACCTCATTCAGAATAATTTTTTCTAGTTTCATTCATTTATCTGCTAATATCATAGGTTTCTTTTCTTAGCAGATGAATAATACTCCATTATGTAAATGCACAACATTTTCTTTAACCATTCATCACTTGATAGACATCTAAGCTATTTCCATATCAAATGTCTATGGCTTTTCTATGTTTCTTTTTTGTCATTATGCATCCCTAGGATGAAAAAGTAGTACCAGATATTGATTTTAAACCTTATTTTTTTTTTAATATTTTCATAGCCAAATTAACTCTGTGATGGTTCTCTGTGCACTGGCACGGAGTATGTAGTAGGTGTAGCATGTACACAGGTCTGTGGTAACTGTTCAAAATTCAAAGTTGTTTTGGGAATTAAGCTAAATTTTCAATTATGAGTCCTGTGAAATTAATAATAATAATAATAATAATCAACCACAACCAAATCAGATACTTCCATTATGTAATGTCATGGAATATGCAATCCTATTCAAAATAGGAGCACTGGGTCATATTGGGAAATGAAGAGACAAATCAAGACTGAAACCCTGAAAATCCCATTTGAAGTCCTATAGTTCCAAATCTTAAATTTGGGCTTTAGTTTCAAAGGGTCAGATAGCTACATTCCTACAGATTTATTGCCTGCCAAACACATTTCTCCCTACAGCTGTTTCCATCCATTTTTCTGGAATTTTCCGTACTAATGTCTTATTTTTTTTAAATTTTTTGTATTGGATAGTTTATTTGTTCACATTTCAAATGTTATCCCCTTTCCTTCTTTCCCCTCTGGAAACCCCCTATCCCATCCCCCCTTCCCCTGCTTCTATGAGGGTGCTCATCCACCCACCCACTCCCGCCTCACCTCCCTGCCCTGGCATTCCCCTACACTGAGGCATCAAGCCTTCACAGGACCAAGGGCCTCTCCTCCCATTGATACCCGACAAGACCATCTTCTACTATATATGCAGCTGGAGCCATGCATTGCTCCATGTGTACTCCTTGGTTGGTGGTTTAGTTCCTGGAACTCTGGGGGGTCTGGTTGGTTGATATTGTTGTTCTTCCTATGGAGTTGCAAACCCCTTCAGCTCCTTCAGTCCTTTCTTTAACTCCTCCATTGAGGACTCGTACTAATGTCTTAAGGCTTTGGAATTGCTAATATCTTGATGTCTTTTCAACAACCTAGGGCTCACTGTTGGTTGTATCTTCATTCTGTGGCCTCTCAGATCCTGTTATTCTTTGCCTACAGAACTCGAACTTACAAAGTCTTATACACACACACATACACACACACACACAAACACACACACACACTCACACATACACAGAGAGAGAGATAGGGGGGGGAAGGGGAGGGGAAGGGGAGTGGAGGGGAAGGGGGAGAGGGAGAGGGGAAGGGAGAGCATGTCCATATTCTTCACAGCAACATCCAAACCTCTAGTACCAGTTTCTGCTATAATTCGACTCTTTAGTCTTTAATGCTGTGGTAAAATATTGTGACCAAAAGTAACTTAAACAAGAACTTATTTTGGATTATTATCTCAGAAAGATAGAGCCTAAACTTCCTAGGAAGACATGGCATAGTAACAGGAGGGAAAGGTGGCTGATTACAATTTCACAGACACTCAGGATTGAGTTAGATGATAAACCATCAAGGCCTGCCCCCAGTGATATACTTCCCTCAGGTCATAAAGGATCCATAATTCCAACAAACAGATCCACCATTTGGTAACAAAATATTCAAATACTTATGCATATGGGTGAAAGTTTTCTTTATTTAAACCCCCAAAATCACTTTTAAACAAAACAGGATAAAAGAGTATACAAATATAAGTCAGAGATTAATTTATTTTCTGGAGCAGGTTTAGGTTTACAGAGAGGACTATAGAGCCCCTGCTTTTCCCTTTAAATGCAGTCATATCCTCAGTTAGTAGTCCCCACATAATATGACACATTTATTATAGTTGATAAACCTGCTTTGACAAATAGTTATTCTTCAAAGTCATCGTTTTCACTCATGATCACTTCTGCCCTGTACAATCTATGGGTTTAGACAAATATAAAATGACATGTATCAGGGATCATATTATTGTAAAAAAAATGGTATTAGTGCCCCAAAAATTCACCTTGTTTTGCCCATTCAACTCTCCTCTGAGGTTTCCTTTGCCTTTTGACATTTGGGACCTGCACTTAACAGTCAGGATAGACTCAGACAATATATTTACTCTGCATTTGGAGGCTTTGAAACTAATTACTCTTAGCACTGAATATGCAAGTCTTAGAATTTATTAAAGATTCTGTTTATTTCTCTTGTTAGTGGCAGACTTTCTTCTTTTTCTGCTAACCAACCCGGGAAAAGCTTTCAAGGTTTTTTTTGGTTTTTTTTTTTTGTTTTTTTTTTGTTTTGTTTTGTTTTTAACATATTTAAAATGTGGCTCTGTACTAAGTTTATTAATGGGTCCTCTGGATTGTCACTGTTGTGATAGATTCAGAGTGAGCTGATTTTGTATCTCACTAGATTTATTTTTTATATTGTACTAGGACCTGTATTCTCTTACAACTCTACTGTTTCATAATTGGATGTGGAGTATCACTCAATATATATTTGTGTTGGGCTGGAAGAAAGTAGGACAACACTCTGCTTTCAAATCACAAATCTATCCAGAATTTGCTCCATGGTGTATCCTTGAGCAGGTTTTCCTTTTAGTATCTGCATTTCCTTATGTATGAAAAGGTGGTAATGATACTGTCTGATTTGTGAAGAGGTAGGGCCCATAGACACCTTTCCATTTCCCATCCTTTAAGAAGCAGGATGACTGATGACTGGTCACAAGCTCTTTAGATTCTCTAAAAATGAAGGAAAATGAACCACAGAAACCTGTTGGAAAGTCATTCTAGTCCTCAGTTTTCTTCTCACTTCACGTTCTCTTCAAAGTCTTCCCACTCAAGTGTTTTAATAATTCTTACACCTGCTGTAACTTGTATTTGCTAGTATATTTTCCCCTTCTTCCTCATGTATATGAGATTAAATTAGTAACTATACTAAGAACTGGTATTTAATCACTTATAGATTAAAGAGATGAATTCATGCATTTTCAAAATAGTTTAAACTCTAAAACTGTAGTTAAATATTAGATGTTGAAAAGAAAACCCTAGACAAAGAATTAGTGGCAACTAGAAAATTACTAGAGTCCGAGAAATAATTGTTCCTAGGAAAGTGCATACTAGTTAGTTATCCAATACGAAATGGTCAGTCCTGAAAACCTATACATAAAAATAACATTATAGAGAATAAGCAGGCATTTATGTGTTTAGGAGTGTGTGCATATGCATGTGCCTCTGTGCGTGTGTATGTTTGTGTACATATGTGCACATGCACACATATATGCATGTAATAACAAAGAAAAAGAGCCCATAATTTTGGAAGAGAGAAAGCATAGCTGGGAATCACATACTTATAATTTCAATGTATTTTTTAAAAACTAATGGATGTAACTAAAAGTTGTCTGTGTTTTTTAAAGTAAGCAAAAATTTTGATTTGCAAAACTTGTGATCTATAAATTTGGAAAACCCTAAGGTATATAAAGTCTGCTTACTTAGTTCCTTTCATGGTATCTTGGTTCTCTCTAGTAATGAAACAACGCACCTAAAGGTACTAGGGGAACAGGTCAGTAGTCAAATACTTACTCTGCAAATGTGAGGCAATGGATTCAGTTTCTATCACCCAACACCATCCCCCAAAAGACTGAGAGCAAGGTTAGTGTCTCTAGTACTATTGGGACTGAAAAGGTGCTCCATCTTGCTAGGGTATTTATGCTTCTCCAACAAGTTTGTGGTGATTTGAAGGACAATGCCATTCCCCGTATTTTCAGGCATTTGAACACTTTGTCTCCAGTTGGTGGCAGCATTTAGAGAGATTTAGTTGGGGTAGCCTTGCTGGAGGAAGTATATTACTGGGTTGAAGTGTTGAGAGTTTAAATCTCACACCACTTCTAGTCTGAGCAATCCCTATTGTGCTTATGGTTCAAGCTGAGAGCTCTCAACTTCCTCTGTCTGCTGCCACACCTGTCATTGTCTGCCATAGATTATCTAACGCTATGAAATATAAATCAAAATAAATGCTTTCTTCTAAACACTTTTTGTTCTTGATCTCTGATCACAGCCACAGAAAAACAATTAGTAGAGCCTCCAAACAGCCCAGGCTAATTGTCATTTGTATCCTTATTCTCCATCTCTACAAATAGTTATATATAGTATTGTCAATTCAGTTGAAGTCTCTCACACAGAAACAAAATACAGTTATTTGAGATAGATGATAAATAGAAAGAAAGATAGATGATAGATGATGGATATATGGAAAGACAGATGATAGATGGATTGATAGCAAGATAGATAGATGATAGATAGATAGATAGATAGATAGATAGATAGATAGATAGATAGATAGAATGACTGAGTAGATGATAGAATAAATACATGAAAACTGAGTTTCCTAACAATAGTATACCTGCTCTTATGTATTTTCAATTCGTAAGGATTGGGGAGGTAATTTTAGTCAGGGGCCTCTTCCAATACAAACAACCACTTACATGTAAGTCTGGCTCCTTTCCTAATGAATTTTCCAAGAAACAAGGGTTTAGGGGAGAGAGTGTGTGCATTTTGAGAAGGAGAAATTGAAAATAGGCAACCTCTAGTCCCTTCCATCTGTTCGGGTACATTTCTCTAGGTGAGCGACCGGTGTGGGTCACAGGAACTGCTCCACCTACCCTACTAATGGATTGTTTCCTCGATGCCTTGTTTTCAAGGTTGATGATCTCTGAGCCAGCCAGGCTGGCAGGCAGCTGCAGAGGATAGCAGCACAACTCTTGAATCCTGCAGATAATTGCCAAAGGCAGCTGAGTTCAGAAGCCCCACCTGTTAACGAGCTGCCAATTATTTATATGCTTATAAATCACCTTTTAAACACTAACAAGCACTAATAAGCCCTGGCTGTTTGTTACCATGGTAACTGACCGTGTCCCAAAAAGGCAACCAGACTACTGTCACACGGACTCTGGGTCAATATTCTAGTACCTACTGGCGCTGACATTTTTACCCTGGCACATGAAACCATTCTGTCTAAGTATAACCTAAAATTGCATGAAAGACAGACACAGAGCATGATGAAACGCCTCTTTTCCCCTCTTCAGCCTGGGTGTCTAAAGGGAATAGAATTGTGTCCAACTCCCCATGAGCTATGGGAACAGGCTGCTCTAACTTGTTAAGTGGCAGTTCCTATGTGCAGCCACACAGCTGGTCTACCCAGGCCACCTGCTGTCAGATATTTTATTCCCCAAAGCTTCCTGTGCTGCTAGGCTTCAGTGGTCTGAAGAGGTTTTCCTAATACATTCAGTTTGCTATTGCAAATAGATATGATGATAAGCCACTTGTAGGATGCACAGGAATATTTAGTGAGATGCAAGTAATAGTTTCAGATGAAAAAGAACATATTTTTGCTCCTAGCAAACTGAAGGCATTTTCTCTCTTCTTTTAGAAGCTCAGTGAGAAAGCAACCACCCATGACCCAAAAAACCTCTTTTTATAGTAAAGAAAGAAAACTACCTTCTGGCTTCAACTGGTTTTTGCAAACTAGACACAAAGAAGCTCACCATAAGTGGTATCTCATAACCCAGAAATATTTTCCCATGCCTTGTAAAAGACACTAGTTTTCAATAGAAAACTGAATTGTTCATGCTACAAAGTTCTTTACCCTTCAACATGTATTTCAGTTAATTTCTTTTGTCTCTCAACATGTCTACTTAGCAGTATGAGAGTACTAGCTTTATAACAAAAGCAACTAGTTCAGTATTTGATTAGTATCACTGTCATTAATATGCCTTATTTAAGCTAGGAAATATAAAAGAACTGATAAAGTATCTTACAAGTATTTACAATTTGATGAAAATTATGTTAAATATCTATAGATGGTCAACATCTAATATCTATTATTTATTTATAATTTACTCATAATCTTTATGTTAAGTATCCATTACCTACACCTATTTCATTCATATATATATAATACAGACATGTTGTTTAAGCATATATATACAACATGTTAAACATATAAATGTTAAACAACATATACAAACATGTTGTTTAAAGTTACATGCATACTTTCATTAGAAAATGTTCCCTCTTCCTGCCATTTTCATTTTCTTTAGAGAGTATTAATAACTTCACATTGGACTCCAGTCCTCCTTTAAAACTCCTATCTCCATCAGTCTAAACATTTAGGTAGAATATTACTCTGAGTTGTATCAAAACAAAAAGAGAGAGAGATTTTAGCATTGGTTGAATGACTATATAAACAAGAATCTACTGATAGAGAAGATGTACCATTGATGGATGAGAGGTCAAAAAAGGATCAATTATGTTCAAAATGTGTCAAAATATAAAGGTTGCCTAGATCACCAAGGCAATGGCACTGATAATGACAGAGTACTCATTCATGAGGATTGTTGAGAAAGGTTTTCAGAGCAGCTCGTGGCTCTTTGGTTTTGCTCCAGCAGGTTGGTGCTGAGGTTCACAAGGTGAATTAGAAATTTGTAAGTGTATGCATGGCTGACTTAATAAGGAACTACGACATTTGAAATGTCGAGGGGTGGCAGTCAACTAATCTGTGCCTGCAGGAAATGAAACTGGTGTCCCTCTCCTCTGGCCCAAATGTTCTCAGTTGTGTTGAAATAGAAAGTAGGAATACCGGGAAACATCTGCAGAGCTGCATGTGCCTCTAAACATCTCTTGGCAAGTCATTTCATACTTACAATTTCAATTTTTTTATCATCTTAATAAGAATACATGAATTTGTCCTAAAATAATGAGAGGGTAAAATCTAAATCTGGTGAATAAAATATTGTCAGTATGGAAAATGGTGGTATTAATATTAGCATAGTGATCTTCATATCTTTGGGTAGTGGACTGTCTCAAACTAAAGAGGAAAAGATGACAATGAAAAGACATAAGAAATTAAATAAGATATTGTAGGCACAATTATATATTGTGGATAAAAGAAAAAAGGGAATTTTAAACAAGAGAGTAGGCTGACAACATGGAAGGTATATTACAGGAATGGGCGTGAGAGGCACAAATGTACAGTTGACGATGAGCCAGAGATTGGTTTGAATCCTGGATCTGTCACTAGCTGAGTCACCCCCCACAAAAGTTTAATCTGGACGTGTGCATCCAATATCAAAAGGAATCTTATGAAATGAAATTGAAAATATGATGTCAGCATATAAAAGCAGTTTAAAGCCTCTTTTCTTTCTCAACAATCGTTTTGTTTACTCTACCCTGTGCTCAATAGGTCCCTTTCTTTAAAAGCCCGAGAATTTGTGAAATCATATTGAAAACTAGGGGATAGGATAACTTACGTTGTTCTGTCTAACAATATTATCCTTGCTTCTGAGATTCAAATGTTCTTAAGCCAAGTTTAAATTCTCTTTAGAAGGGAAGTTCAAGAGGGGATTAAAAATAACTTGAATGGAAAAATAGCTCATTATTGACTGATCCAAAAAACAAGCATTTTGAAATAATCATCATAAAAGAAAGGAGAGTTCGTGGTGACATAGTGTCTCCCAAATCAATACTTTCCTAAGAATACTTAGAAGCAGAGTAGAGAAGAGAAAGTCAGGAAAATAACTTGAGTTCAAAGTCTGAACTCTTTGTATCCATTGATATCTAATAGTATCTGACGAAAGCATTGGGAACATTCCAACTCAGCCAAGAAAGTTGGTAGAAATATAATCCTAGCCAGATCTTGTCCATATATGGACATTCCCTACATTCTTTCATGGTTTTGTCCAAAAATTCAATTAAAATTGTAGAAGGCACCTGTTCATATCTACAACTTAGTCCATACTTCACAACCAAGAAGGAACATTTGTGGGAACAGAATCTGCGTGTCTTTCCCATAGAGCCATCCATCTCTACAGAGGATTTTGTGAAACCGTCCTCAACAGTTCTTTTACACAGAGTTCCTAGAACTCTTTCCTAGGCTTCAGAAAAATGTCATTATTGTTTGGAACTTTTAAGCCTTGGGGAAATTCCAAATACTATTACCTTTTCTGTAAACCAGAAATGTCATTTTCCATGTTTGGATTTGCCCAGTGGTCTGTAGATGTTCTGTAGATGGTCAATGGACATGTGGGAGTAAGTGGAGAAAGTAGGCTGATGGCAGTGTGTCAGGGCATTTACCTTGGACAGTTCTGACAGGTCTCACCTGTATAAGGTTGCTGTAGTGATAGGTCTCTGAAAGCTAATGTAAAATGTTATTTTATAATCTCAACAAAATTAAAATTTAAATACACAGAACACTTACATAAATACTTAAGTTTCCGTAGCAGCCATTTTTGTTGATTTAAACCAAAGAATTCTCACTGAGAATTATAAATAGACATTTGGATAAAAGCTATCTTTTTTATTATTGGATATCTCAAGAAATTTATGGTGAAACCCAAAATATAAACAAAAATATCTTTAACAAAGAATGAGAAAATAAAACTAACACTCATATACCTTTAGGTCCTTTTATAAGCAGTTAAATATTCTACTCTCAGTCTTTTCTGCTCCTCCACTACTATTTATTTGCTTTGCTTAAGGTCATTTTTTAAAGTTCTACTCCAAAAAGTCTTCTTAGAGAGTAAGGTGTGTGGGTGCATGCTTGTGTGTGTGTGTGTGTGTGTGTGTGTGTGTGTGTGTGTGTGTGTAAGTTCAGAAGAAAAGAAAACCGGGTTAGAATTTGGGGAGAAAGAATAGAAATAGGCTTTTATTCATTATTCTGGAATTTCTTCTTTAGATGGGACTGAGCCTGACTCTAAACCTGGCATATCACTGAAATAAGAAAATTGAGAGCAAACCTTGTTGATTTAGAAAAATGATGTGTCTTTCTAGAATATGCCGTTTACTAGCCTTCTAGCAAATTAGCAAGCTTAAAGTACAATTTAGCAAACTAATATTAAAACATTTATATTCTTCTTTTCTGAGTTTTAAAAACACTTCTATTTTAGTATCCATTTATCACAGAATATAAATTATATGTACATATATAAACATAAATATAACCTGTTCACTATGTATAATTTTACTCATATGTATGTGATTCCAGATATGACCATTTGTCATTGGGTAAACAACTGTTGTCCTCTTCCCTGGGGAAGACTTGGAGAGAGGAAGGGAAAGAGGAAAATGATGTAATTATAGTACAGTCTCAAAAATAAAAAAAAATTAAAATTATTGACCTATAATTATTTTCTTCTCTGAATATATATGCACAGATTGACATCTTTAAAACCTTTTTCCCAGTCTCATTTTCATGCCTTTCTTGTCCTTTAGTAAATGTTTTGAACTTATTATTATTTTTTATTTAATCCAAATCAGAGGACCGTTATTCATAAAAACAACAAAGCTTAGCTAAAGTGTGACTGGCAGCCTGTGAAATCTACATATTTAATGTATATACATCAATAGGTTTTACTAATACTGTGTAATCTAGAAATCACCTCTATTTAGTCCAAATAATAAACTCTTCTAACATAGCAATATTTCGGCTTGGGTATATTTCTCATTCAACTAAATTACCAGGGTAGAAATATTTCTGATTACTTTGTGTATTCTTAGCATATAATTATCTGGCTCCTACTAGCTTTATATATATCTAAGAAATGAATTACCTGAATGTTATCACAGAAATAATCATGTGTGTGATAAGCCTTGCAAAGAGCTTAGAGCATGTAGTTACTTTTTAGTCATTTAGGTTTTGCCCCGGAGGTACCAGGGTCTGGTATTAGCTATCAGTGAATGCTGGAAAGACATGACAATGACACAGGAAGATGCTATGAAAGGCTAGAGCTTATTACTGGACTATTGGGTGTAAGTAGTGGAAGAGTTGCAGTAAGGACCATTAATCATAGCCTGCCTCTGCTGAGATGGAGTCAGAGATAAAGCCAGGCTGAACTTTTCAGGGGGGCTGGGAAAGGCCTGAGATGTCTGGAGCTGGCGAAGACAGTGTTAAGAAAACGAAACTCTAGTTGACATTCCTGGTTTGAAATTATTAACTTTTAAGACTGTTTTTCCCAAAGCCTTTGGGCAGATTCTAATTTGATCCAGCAACAATTTCTGTTGGCTCCTAACTGATGAGCATCTGCTAATTTTTCTGACTGCTTTAATCAGTTTTGGGGGTTTTGCTTTAGAAACTCTCCAAATCTCCCCATCTCATTGAAGTCTCAAGTCTTCAAAGTCTGTGCCAGTTTTAATGAAGGACTACAAAGATTACCTTATGTTCCCACATTTAGGATTCCTGCTTAATATTCTACTCTTTGTCTCACTTAAATATATCAAAACGCAGAGAAGAGATTCCTGAATCCTCAGGAACCAATAACTTTGTATAAAACAAAAAATTGAAATTCACTTTAAGGTCACACATAAACCGAATGCAATTGGTATTTGTGTTTTATCCACTACAGTGTGATGTTCTTGAGGGCAAGGACTTATATTTCATCATTATTTTCTTGAGCACTTAGCATCACCCTGACTTCTTTTGATTCCTTTGTAAAAAGTAAATAGCGTTGTTACTCAAAAACACCTCTCTCTCTCTCTCTCTCTCTCTCTCTCTCTCTCTCTCTCTCTCTCTTTCTCTCTCCCTTCCTCTCCCTCTCCCCCTCCTCCTACCCTTCCCTCTCTCCCACTCTCTCAGTCTCTGATTCTATCTGTAACGTGTGTGTGTGTATGTTTATCATATGACAATACTTTGTAAGCTAATTTTTAAAAGATTAAGTAAGTTTTAGAGAGATGGCTCAATAATTTAAGGCACCTTCCAGATGAACAGGGTTTAGTTTCCAGAACACAAATTTGGCTGCTCATAGCTGCCCCCAATTCCAACCTATCCAATAACAACTCTTCTGATTTCTAAAGGCACCTACAAGCATAGGGCATACACAAACACACAGACACACATACACATAAAAAAAACGAAAATAAAACCTGAAATATATAATTTAAAGAAGTTTGAATATAGACACCTTGCATTGGTAGATAGTACATACCCTAGGATTTATGAAATATTAAATGAATATCTATGTAACAGGCTTGGGCTACCTCTCTATGAGTTATTGGTTGAAAAGATGCAGAGGTCATGGCCACCATAATTAGATGATAAGATTCTATTGCTGTCTACACAGCATAGATCAGTTGTAGAGTAAAGAGAATCAAGGTAGACCTGACCGGCAAAACTTCTGATGCCTTCATAGTAAGAATAGGTGCTTTGTAGGCTACTATGAGAGAAAAGTTATCAATAGTTTTACTCAGCAAGGAATCCTGAACACTACAATAATGACCTGTCAATCAAGACATGCCGACTGCTACAATAGCAGCATGAAGATTATAAAGGCAAGCAACTACTTTATGAATGACTTTGAGGTATGCTGTATAGCATAAAATTCCTAGACTCAGACCATGTTTATAATGCCAACTATAAACATGGTCCAAATCTAAGTCTGAAAACAACATGGCCCTGGATGTTGGTAAGGTGGCTGACTCTTACAGTTCTGCTAGATGAATATACTATCTAACTACTTCCTATTTATGGATATACTTGTTGATCAGTGCTTCTTGCAGCCTTTTCTAGAGGGGTTTCTTTTTGTAGTGACCATCAGCAAATACACTGATTAATAAATGATCAAAGAGTTGAGAATGAGAAACTATTCTTACCCCTAAATGTGAAAGCTGTATCAAGTCCCACCCAAACCCAAGGCTCAGAGAATACCACAGCAGGGGATGTCAAAGAAAATAATAGTTGGAGCTTAGAGAAGAGTGATAGGACTGGAACACATATGTTCATTTAACTCAGGAGTTTCCAGCAGCCATGGATGGATACTTGTGCAAGGTCTGCACAAGATCAAGGCCATTCAACACCCCAGCAGGCAGCACAAAGTGCACACACTAGATTACAAAAATGGGAGGTAGATGGACAGTAAGGTACGAGGGCATGTGTTTGCCTGACAGAAGTAAGAGAAGAGGGATGAACATGGATCTGAGCATGGGTAAGATCTTAATAATTGCGTGTATGAATCTTTCAAAGAATAAATAAAAGCTATAAAAATCAATAAATAGTATATAGGGTTAATTTAAAGTTTTCACCTTTAAGTACTTCTACTGATGAGCAAAACAAAGTAGATATTTAAGGAGATATTTAAGAGCAACAAAGGAAAACAGAAAATATTTTAAATATACATATCAGTGACTTTAAAACTGTATAGTTCTGCTGGGCGGTGGTGGCGCACGCCTTTAATCCCAGCACTTGGGAGGCAGAGACAGGCGGATTTCTGAGTTCGAGGCCAGCCTGGTCTACAGAGTGAGTTCCAGGACAGCCAGAACTACACAGAGAAACCCTGTCTCGAAAAACAAAAAACAAACAAAAAAAACTGTATAGTTCTTCATTTGATTGCTCAATGTGTGTTATATTGTTGCAGAGAGAAGAGAAAAAAAAATTGAATGTTTATTTTTTACTTGGCAGGCTGTAAACAAGGGAAAGTTTAGCAATGGAAACTAGATAAATTATGAGTTAGAAGTTTAAAGAAGGTGGAGAAAACAAGGGGAAACCTGAGCAGAGAACGTAGACAGGGCAGCATGTGCTGAAACAGCCAACCGTGTGCTAACCCTTTACATGCCCACTACTCAAGGCCACGTATCTCTGCTTAGAGAGGACTGGACATACAGCTTAGTGTAACTGGTTCTCCACTGTCCGTCACTGGAGAAAGACTTGAACCAGATGGCTGGCCCTACATCAGTAGAGGTCTCATTCTCAATTCTGAAATTGTCGATTTTTCTAAATACTAGATTTTAGTTCTGTATATGTGATGAGACAAAAATTCCCCAGTAGCAAATCTTCGGGCTACTGAACAGATCATTAACTGAAGCATGATCACCTGTTTAAACTAAGTCCTGAAGTTCCAGGCTGTGTTTGATGATGACCTTAACAGGATAGCAGTGATACACAATGGGATTTTTACACAAGGAGGGAGAGGGTTTCAGTAGAGAAAGTCAGGTTGAGAGGATGAAACTGACAGTGACAATTTAGTTACTAGTGCCACCTTCGAAGAAAACACTTACCAGATCCCCAGAACCTCACTGAATTTATGAGACTCCTACCTGTCTAAACATTTTGTGGCAATTCAGTAAAGTAAAATATGATATCTCTAATAGAAGTACACTCCATAGTGAAACCAATAACTTTTAAAAAAGAAGATTTTTTCTAGTCTTCTCCTTGAATCTTGAACTACTATTAAAACAAACAAACAAACAAACAAAAAATAGAAAACCTTCCATTGGATGTATAGGGTCTCTGGAAGGCACTTTGTGGTCCCATGCTTTCAAAGGAGATGGGCCCTACCTCTTATTCCTAAGGATTGTAAAATATTTCATAATGTTTAATGAAGTTACCCACCATATCTGTAAAGAACTCTGATGTGTTGGACTATTATGTTTCCAATCATTCTACCCTGGAAAACACACGGTGGGGGTGGGGGTGAAGTGGAGTAAGAGAGGAGGTGGGAGGGAGGAAGAGAGAGTCACATATTATTTGCCTGATTGTCAACATAGTTCAATCAAAATACTGAATTGAGATGAAAAGACATGCTTTCTTATCTTGAGTATATTACTTCTCTTATATGACCCTAAGTGACACCTTTAAAGTCACAGCCTTTCAAATATTCTAGTTATAAAATAAAATGTCTGGATTCTGTGATGGCTTTGGTTCTATGCAATGAGAAAGACAGATAAGTCCAATTATAACTTGTTTGATTTAAAACTCCTGATATGGAGGATACAAGAATAGTTGATAAGAAATTGTCTAACCTATCTGATATTTTTTTTACTTCATATGAAGAAATCATTTTAAATTTACATTCCAGAGAAAAAAATATTTGTGTGTTGAATATGCCTTTACTCCAAATTTCTTTACTGTTTGGAAACCCAGAGATCTTTTGGCTATAAATTTGACATTTCTCCATAAAAATTAAGGGCACTTTTCCCTCAAAGTATCAGATAAGAATAGGCACTGCAGAGAGCAAGACAGTGACAGATCGAGTATTATAATACTCTATCCATCTGGCTCTGCCTAAAGAAGGAAGGATGATAAAGAATCAGCATAGCACACAGCACCAAGTTCCAGGTTACACAGAGGATTGAGCATCTGCAAATACAGTCAGGGTACAGTGAATCTTCTGATCATATATGGATAGGTGTAGTATTCTCATTTGTCAAACATGAAAATGAGTGCTGAAACTGTGTGTTGAGACTAAAGTTTGCTCCAGACATGTCCTTCTTCCCACAATTTTCTCTCTAAGATTAGAGCCCAAACTTTTAGATTTTAAATCGCAGGTGCTTCAACTGCTCTGTGTTGGAAAGATAGCTTGGTGAATTAGGTTGCTTTTTACAAAATCATGAGGACTAGAATTTGAATCCTTGCACCCTTACAAGCCATGATTACTGCAAATGCCAAAATCTAGCTGAGATGATCCACTGCTTTCTCAAAGACTCTGCAGGTATAAATAGGTGCTTGAACTTACGTGTGTGTGTGCGCGCGCACGCACACACACACACACACACACACACACAATCACATATATATTTTGTTTTTAGAAAATCCCTTAAAATGATAAACTCATGCTAGTTATTAGAGGTAATTTTTTCATTTTCATTTGTATGTGGCTTAGCTAATATCAACAAGCCATATTGTATTTGCAAGTTGAATTGATTATATTACAAAAGAAAGGAATGCCATTTTAAGTAATAAATCCCATTTGCATTGACTACCAGAAAAAAATATCAACATGTCTAAAACACTGTGATCTGCGATTTGGCAATGACAGTCCTAGTAAAGCAAAATCTTGTGTTTAAACACACTGTACTAGGAAGTCCATCTGTCTATGTAGTAAGCATGTGCTTGAGCCTATAGAGACTGAAATAGGCAGGGCAGGTACAGTTGCTATAGCAAAGACTGTTGCCTTCAGGCTGTTCTTCACCTCATTGAACACACAGGGGGTGCCCTAGGCCTTCCTTACTCAGGGTTCTGATCGTACTTTGGTATTGATCCAAACCACTTAAGTGACAAATACAGGCAGTATCTTCTTTCTATTTAAAGGTCTTGAGTACCTATTATTGTTTTTATGTTTATTATCTTAATACTGACATTTATAACATCTTTCTTCCAAAGAGCTCTCTGGGGTGCTATAAAGTGTCAAGTGAAGACAAATGAATGGGAAAGCACTTTGCGCTAAAGAGGGAGGCCCTGCTACAGTCCAGACACTGCTCACTTCCTTCTTCCTCGTTTTATTGGTGTAACAGGACAAGTCCTGCTTCAAGTACTGTTCACAGCATCCTCACTCCTTCTTTTAATTTCTGCAGATACACAGACACACAAATGCACATAGACCCACAAACACATACACACAGAGAGTGACAAAGACACAGACATGCATACAGGCATACACACAG
>NW_021620725.1:3022546-3055843 GCF_004785775.1 Grammomys surdaster | reverse complement strand
ACACACACAGACATAGCACAGACAGGAAGATAGACACAGATACACAGAAACAGACACAGACTGGCAGACAGACATGCAGACACAGAGACAAGCACACAGAGAGACTCACACAGAGAGACACAAACTTACATGCAGACAGACAGATACAAACAGACACACAGACCCAAACAGATGGGTAGACAGGGAGACAGGCAGACCTGCAGACAGACAGACCCAGACACAGTATGAAGTGAAGGATAGAAGAATTCTTGGAAACACTCCATAAACAGCTTCCAGTTAACCATGCCGGCAATCTATCTACTTAATAATTTTCTCTCTCCCTTTATAATCATGATCTTGCAGTGATCTTTCTCCACTTTGCTGGCATGAAATGGTGCTTCAGGTGCTCATGTTTGAGTTACTGAGAACATTTCTGACCTAATCCTTTCATTTTGTACAGCTATGATACCAACATCACTAGCAACCTTGTCTAAGAAAATAGACACTTCATTTTTATTAAGACGTTAAATTCAGATTTTCTTTGCTCTCTTTCTTATGGCCCTTAATCCATCTCTACACTGTTTATCTAAATGAATTTCCTATCAATCACCAGCTTGAATCCTCATCTTTGATAAGGACACTTTCCTTTCTACCCTACAGCTTTGTTCTATGATACCCTGTCCAACTGTAGCATTTATTCCTGTGGCAACATTGTTGAAATTTTTCTCCAACACTCTTGTGCAGCTGTCAATATTTAAACCCTTCAATACTCCATTCCTCAGCCCTTCTTTCTGAGAGGATTTTTTTTAATGAAGATGCACTAATGATGCTGTATCTTTCAGATAACTTTCCATATGAATGAAGAACTGGGTGGTTTTCCTTATGTGAAGGCAGCACTGGGCAGACTTTTGTGTAGTTAATAGCACATTGCACTGTCTGTGCCCCTCTTTTCCCTGGTTTATTTCTCAAGAGTCTTCCATTTCCTAGAAAATATTAGGACCTTTTCAGGTACTTTCTGACTTTAGTGCCTTACATTTTAACTACCATGTACTAGGTGAAAATGATCTGTCTACTCGTTTGAATTTCTTGACGTTTGCTTTTCTCAATATTTAAAACCATTTTAAAACTACCATAAACAACGAATCCATAAAACTAGATGTTGATCTTCTTTCTGAAAAAGGTTAAAATGTTTTTGTTACAAGTAAATCTGATCATGGTGACCACATTGGGCAATTCCTGCAGCCCTTTTAGAGGATGGCTTACAGAGTGGACGAGCAATACATTCTCATTATTTGATGAAATAACCAAGCGTTATTGCTAATGACATCACAACCCAAAACTTATGTAACTCTAATTTGTAAAAGTATAACCATGTTGTAAGTTGAGTGTCATAGCTTAACAGTAAGGCGCTTGAATTATTACAAGAAACAGAATTTACTTGCTTATAATCTGTGTATGCTAACATAAGAACAGGTATAAGTACTCAACTCTCTCCAAGCAGTTGAGGAATAGGAATATTCTGCCTCCAGAAATAACTGCTCTCACATTGACTCCCTGGGATGCCTACATTCTGCTCCTTCACTGCCGTGTGTTGACTCACATCGCTCTGGTCCTCCAGCACTGCCACACCAGGGTTTTCTCTCTGGTTCATTCTTTCACACACTTTCCACCTCTCCAAGTTCTCTAGACCTCACATCTAAGCCAGATATTTCCTGATCGAAGCTCTTCCTCCATCTGAACTCCGCTAAACTGTGAATATCAGTTCACCCTATTGCTTCCAACCATCCCAAATGGCTTCTATAGTCACTCTTCAGCCTGATTCCACCCCAAGATCAATAATACTCTGTCATGCTGTCTTGACATAGGAAAAGAGAATACCGCAGAAGAATGTTGCTCCTTATAAGATAAAAGCTCTGAGAAAATGGTGACAATTGGGTTTGAATATGGTTATGGCAAATGTTTACTATTATGTCTTGGAAAGAATATATATGTTTTCATTTTCCCCAATGTCTATATTTGTTTATGCATGTGTGTACTGTATTTGGAAATCATTATTTCTGCATTCTTGATTGATAATTGACACTCATATAAGACACTTGTATAAAACCTTTCAGGAGCTGAGATAGCTCTCAGCATTTGGAGTGCCTGCTGCTCTTGCCAAAGACCAGAGTTCAGTTTCCAGCACCCATATCAGGCAGCTCACAACAATTCCAGGTTCAGGAGATCTCTACTAGCTGTTTCATGGGGTCCCACACACCTATATAAAGACTCACATAGATACATATAATTTCAAAACTGAAAATAAATATTTGAGAAAAATTTTAAATATATTCTGTGCATTGATTTAATATTCTAAGTATTTAATGTCCCCTTCCTTATGCAAATAGATATTGTGAATTAATAAATTAAGATTATGCAAACCAATTTCATAGTTAAAATTTGGATATTAAAGTATCTTTGCAATTTTTGACCAAAGAGCTTTATTTTGTTTCAGAAAAAAATAAAAGTTTACTATGGTAAATTTTACCATTAAATATGTAAGTAAGTAGATCTTACATACATTTGAAAATGTCCTTTCGAAATTAGAAATGCATTGAATTTAACTCTTTTTGTATAATATCCACATCCTACAGAAGCTAGAATTGTAAATCACCCACACACAAGTGTAATTTATTTTTATCAGTTTCTATTTCTATCCATGAAAGAATGGGCACATTCATTATGAATGGGACAATGTGGGAGAGTAGGGTGCTGAGCCATATCTTGACACAACTGAAAAGAGAGAGCCTCAGTTGAGGAATTACCTCCACTACATTTGCCTGTGCACATTCTACTGACATTTTCCTGATTACTAATTGTTACAGACTGCCTGTAGATGATGTGTAGAGAAAATAAAGAACACAGTGCCAGGCAGAGATGTGGTGACGGATTCCATGCCAAGTGTTCTGCTCACACATTATCTGATACCTCAACATCACTGAAACGTGCACTTTTTCCTGAAGTGTCAGAGTCCCAAGCTGGATAGATCCCTTCCGTATGTAAATAGTGACTAAGTCTTGCTTTTGATGTTTGACCTGCCGACTTCTTTACCCATGTTTTCATCCTTCCTTTGTTTGCTTACTTACTTAGAAGTTTTTCAAGGTCAGGTTCAGCTGTTAACATGACACACCCGAAATGAGGGAACCCCAGTGCCAGAATTACCTCTACCACATTGGCCTGTGAGCATGTTTACAGGACATTTTCTTGATTACTAATTGTGAGAGGCTCGTTACAGGCAGTGCTACAGGGCAGGTGAGCAAAATATTAATATCTTGGAATTATTAGACAGGAAGCATGGTATAATATAAAGAATGCCGTCTAGGTGTTGAATTCTATGAATGCTAGTCTCACTGTTTCTGAAGAGCTATATCAACACCCCATCTCAGCTATAAAATGGTAAGGCAGTAAGTAGGCATCTTGGTTCCATGTTTCTGCTGTAAAATTGTGAAGGAGTAGACAGAAAGATTCCTCCAGATCACCCCTAGCTTTAACACTGTAACTTTTTTTTTTTCCAATTACGTATGCCTCCTGATTTTCCTCTGATTTCATATGTGAGCTTACTGGCTTGGAGTCTCAGAGTGGTTTCCCGACAAGTGGGGTGGTAATGCTCACACTGTTTATCTCACAGAACTGCAGTAAAGACAACATGGGAAATTATGTGTATCTCTGCACATTGTGAACTGCAAAGCACTATAATTGTACAAAGGAAATTATTATTGGGTATTTCTTTTTCTTTCTATAATTCTAGTTAAATAAGCACCATGATACCTCAGCGTATAACTAGCAGAGGGAGACAAGTTCAGATTATTTTTCTTCTTGAAAGTGAAATCAGTTAATTGCTATAAGGACATGCATTTGTAAAAGTCAAAGTGAGATTCATTATCAGCAAACAATTATGTTGCTCCCATGCTATATAAACAGGTTGAAGTTACACAAACACAGGATAGAGAGAAGAAAACAAAAATTATGGGAAAAGAATTGGACTTTCTGGGCTTAGTTCATTGAATCTCAAAGACAGTCCCTCTGTGAAGCGTATCATATTTCTATAACAATTTCACAAACATGCCCATCTGGGAGTACAGGCTATTTGGATACCAATTTAGGAGCAAGCCCAGAGATCTAAAAGTAGAATTTCCAAATTTCTATCAAATTTAGCTTTTTTTTAAATTCAAATTTCCCATTTTTAATAGCCAAAACTAAAAGCAGAAAGTAGATAGAAGGCAGAGAAATCCTTTGCCTTTTCTATTTCTTCTACTCCCATACCCAACTGACAGTTCCTGTCTGTTTTAGGTGACATTCTTCTGCAGGCCTCTGCTTCCTTTTTTCCATTGTCACTGTGCTGTAGCCTGCTTTCATCAAGTCCTGCTTTTGCTCTTTCAGAGACTTTACAACAGTAATTTCCCAACTTTAACTTGTCCCAATATATGTTCCACTCCAGGGCTAGTTAGTTACCTTCCTAAAACACAGATCTGATTATGCCATTCTCTTGTTCAATTTTGTTTTTTAAGAAGTCTCTACTGCCTTCAGAATGAAGGTCAAACTCATTAACATGTCTGTCAACCACTTCAATGACCCTCACTTTAAAATAGTGATTTTCTACTTTAACTTTCTCCGATCTTTCCCTCTACACATATTTCTACAACTTGTCTTTTCTGTTGATAGAAGTTTGAGCAAAGACCTTCTTTTCTTACATTTTTTTTGGAAGAAAACTGTACATGGTAATGTTTATCTTTGTCGTTATGACTTCGACAACTTCAACTCAGGCTTCTGACTGGCTCCCTTATTGAACTTTCAACCACTGTGATGACTCATAGGTCTCCTAGCTTTTCCAGAGTCTAAGTGTGGGATGAAATGGAACTGTTTCTTCAACAAGTTCAGAACTTTTCATTAGACAGAACCCCAAGCTTCAGTCAGATCTTGGATTTCCATCCTTCATTACAAGCTGATTCACATGGTTACCCTTTGCAAAGGGCATTGCTGCCCTCTCCTTTCCTCTTGCATATATTCTAGGGGTACTTAAAATATCATTATCTCAAAGAAAATCCCTCCTAGTTTATCTTCTATGAGTTATTACATTTTGATTCTGCTCTTTCATAAGGCAATCCCTGCTCACTGGCCTCGCATTCTCTGCTACAGGAGTGCTCCCCTTGATGTAATGTATGGGCTGTGAGTTCTCGGACAAGTAGTCTGCATTTCATATTTCAGTCCTGCTCACAACCAAGGAGATCGTTGGATATATGTACTGGCTAATTTTGGCCCATCGCTGTTGGAGAGCATGTTTGAATGGCCTACTCTAAAACTCTACTCTAAATCATGTTTGTCTCTTTCAAGGAAGGGCTTTTAATGTAATTCCTCTGTGAGAAGCACACTAGGGCAGATTGTCAGTTTTGTATATCAGTGAAGTCTCAGACCTCAGCATAGGAACTGCTTTGTGGTGCTTTCACATATTTATTAATAATATTTATGAATGTTCTCATATATAGCAACTGACTGATGAGACCAGTCTTGTGAGTTCCTTTCCTCTCATCTAAGCAGTGCGTCTACATTCATTACTGAAACTGGAGAGGGCCAAGAAGGTAAATAATAAGCCAGAGAGGAAAGGAAGCTACTTTGAAGCATGCACACTTCTGGGACACTTCGAATAATATAATGACCTAGCACTAGTTTTGCCCTGGAGCTCAATATTGTCAGTAAGCTCTGGAGAAAACATATTAGTGTTATTTACATGACTTATAGCCTCAAGATATTTACTAGGCGTTCCATTGAAATTGAACAGGTTAGCTATCCCCTGGAAAATATAGATATGCAAAAATATATTTAGTAAAATTTAGCTTTTGTATGACATCTGTCAATCATGTTATACATTCACTATTCTTTAACAAAATTTTAACAACATCTTTTTCACTATACTGATATCTCATTAACATATAAGAACCATAATTAAGGACATGCAGCATTTACACTTGGCAAGCAATAACCTGAACACTTTTTTATTTCTGTACAGCTGATATTAATGGCAGTCTACTTAGCTTTCCTTCAGCTCTCTCCATGATGAGTGGGAACTTTTCACAAGTGTGCACCAGAGTTAAACCAGTAGTGTGAGGAGAGAGACTCACCTGAGAAAAACAGAGATGAGATGACTTACGGCAGACTATAGACTCTTGAGGATGGAGCTCCCATCCTGAGCTTGTCCAGGCAATTCCACCTTCTCTTCAGCTCAGCATCATACCATAGTCTATGCTAGTCTGCACTGAGGAACTAAGACATCCTTCTGTTAGATTCTTCATTTCCTTTGTACTTTAGAGACAATACATTGTCCATGTTGTATTCTTAACACTCTTTGTAAAATGTCAATCGAATTATTTAAATCATTCGCTGCAAACCTTTACCCATTTACATCACTAGAATAAAATGCAACTTTCTAATCTTGGAATGGTCTCATTAGGATAGCTCCTTAATTTTTAATTTCTTCCATTTCTTTCCTACTCTACATTGCAACATACATATAAAATGCTAAGTAGGGGTTTTGCTGTCCTCTCTGCTGAAGGTATATCATGTTTATATTATTATTTTAGTGCCTCTACCATTCATTTTTTTTCAAATATGAAGAGATCTTGTGGACATGCTCATGTTTACTCTCTCATGGTTTAGGATTTGCCTTCAAGCCAGCTTTGTTTATGTTTGTTTCCCTTACCATATCTGTAGCACATTTACACTCTGCCACCTATACTTTTCCCCAATAGGTTTCACTTTGCAAAAAACATTAATGTATTTATTTGCTTGATATCTATTTTGGAGTCTAGAATGCAGATGCTATGAGATCAGAGCCTTGATTTCTCTAAGTCACTACCATATCAATGAACATATATTGAGTGAGTGAATGAGTCATACATAAGCTTATATTTCCTCCTGGAGTATTCTACTTTGACTCCTCTTCATCCCTCCTTGACCTATTTTCTAAGTTTAAGAACTCAGTCCACTACAGCAGCCTCAGATGGAGGATAGAATTTCCCGAGGTGTTGTACTTTAACACTGTTCTTCTGGAGGTGATGTTGCCTCCATCTTCACAGATGCACCAATGTCCTTCCCATTATATGAAAGGTATACCGATAGAGAAGAAGCAATTCACATACTGCATTACTTGAACACTGTTACCTCCTTGTAGAAAGGTGTCCATGGTGGCAGAGTTTAAAATCTAGGAATAAAGGGGAGCTCAAGGCCAGTGTGCACAATTCTTTGAAATAAAAGGATTTTTTTAACTGTACTGGGGCACCAGTGTGCCAGTTAAGAGTGAGTGCAGGCGTGCTTCTGAGTAACCAAGAGCAGCAGTGAAATGTGGAGATACAAGTAGCTGAACAGTTTCCAAGACCTTGTGAAACTGGGACACATCCAAGCACTGATGCCTGTAAAAATAGAACAAGTGAGCAAAACCCACATTGTTAGAGGCCGAGGACTGATTTGATAACAATGAACCATGGCATGCCCTAAAAGTAAACCTTTTACACTGATTCTTGAGGTGCAGAATTTGAGTCAGGGGTTTTACATCACTGGAGGACTATGAGGAAAAAATGGACATTAACTGACTTGAGGCTGAATAGCTTTATAAGACAGGAAGGCACATATGAATAAAGTTAAATTTAAAGGACCAAATTCCACTGACAAGTCAGAAGATAATGCGACACTTATGAGCATAAGCCAAAGTACCTGAACACTGCTAGCTTATAATGAAATCAATGAGGATAGGATAGCAGGGATCCCGAGGAGAAGTTTTAACAATTTTGCATTTCTAGCTCTTATGGAAATGCTAATTCTACTTATGAAAGTAGAGAGCAGACATGATATTATCGTGATTAAGATCTTAAAACTGTGGACATTTAGAATGGTTCCTTAATAATGTTATAGACAGGTTTAACATAAAATGCAAGCAATGTAGCCAAATAATTAGTTGTACATTCCGGCTACATTTGGATTTTCTGTGAATCTGTTACCTTACAAAGCTAAACAGAGGAATAAATGCTTCATGCTTCTTAGGGTTCTCAGATGTGAGCCAGTTTTTGTTTTTCTTGCAGCATTTGTCTCTGGAGAGTGCCAGAACCTCCTAAAGCCTCTTTTGGAAAGGCAGTATGTTATTTTAAAGTAGTAGTTAAGATCATCTTACTTGGGTGATGATGGCTGTTTCACATGGCTAACAGCCATGCTCGCCTCACAAATAACCCAAGTATGTTCATTTTTGCCAAGCTGCTCACAAGCATGGATAGAGTGTTTCTGGAAAAATACCCTGTATACCTTTCAGAAAGTCATCTATGTGTTTTCTCTCAATATTTCTAAGGAAGGAAAGTAGTGGAGGAGTTAATAGCGAGGTGGTTTGGAGGGGAATGGCCATGAGGGTGAGATACTAGATGCAGTTTTATTCTCTATTGATGTATCAGAAATATAAGATTATAAGAGAGAAAACAAGGACTCAATGAGGGCCTGAAGAGGGGATGGTCTGAGAGACTATACTAAGCCAGGGGAAGATGATGGATTCATTACTCTATGAATGCTGTTGTTTACACTTGGTGGTATAGGAAAGTCAGTCATCTTTCCATTCTTATATTCAACAATCATAAACTCTTCTGTTGGGAGAAAGAAGCTCCTGAAGTTTTATCTGAATGTAAATTACATTGAATTATTGACTTCCGTAATAAGCTTCATGGCTGAAATTTTTCTTGAATTAGATGGACTTGCTGATCATTCTACATTAGAAATCTTCTAAACTATGATCTTTCTTTAAAGATTGTGTTTTACCATATATGCTCACAGCAAGTTAATTAAGTTAAACCAAAGTTTCCCCAAGAACCAGACTAAGCTTAATAAAGATTAAAAAATATACTTCTTAATTGCTTTTTGGATTTTTACTTTGCAAATATGTACTTGTAATTTTTGTCTTCTTAATTAGTTTAACTCTTTCTATTTTGATTGTGATTATAATCTTGACTAGTGAAACATATCTTTTCCTTAGTGTGGCAAGTCCAAAATGTGATTGATTATCTACAAACACTACGTTCCTGCTCGTACTTCTGTGAATTATTTTGTGCATTTGGTTTCATACATCACATTTGCTCTAAATACCTCCTAGGAGGTCACTCATGCTAGTAGCAAGAATTTGTTGGTATAGAAATTAGTTAACACTCATGTGTTGGCATCTTTCATACACACAAAAATACTACTATTATATCATCCTTCTCTTTGTCTGGAAAATCATATAAATAGATGAACAAAACCTCTAATCTTTTCTTTACACAAAATCCTGTCCACTGAGGCATTGCATTTATCCTTGAGAAGTCTAGTCCTTCTTGTCATGGCATCTAGGAATACACTGTGTCTGCAGTGGACAATACCACTTTACTAGCATGATCAATGGAATTAAGGCATCCTGTAAGCTATCTGTCCACCATCTCTTTATTTTTTCCTTCTGTTATTAGCAGAACACCTTACAACATGAGAACATGCCCCATATCTAAGTCATTGTGTAAGCAAATCATCCATTTCTAAAAGCAACAAGATCCTTGGCAGGGACAGTCAAGCCCGTTGGCAATGTATGGGAAGACGAAAATGCTCTTCTCCTTCCAAACTTGTTGCCATCCCCCTTTAGCATGCTAAACTCATTTGTTCCATTCCCATTGACAGTTACAGAACTTATGATTCAACTAACCACTTTATCTAGCCATTTCCTTACTGATAAAATGAGCTCAAAATTTCAACAGCCTTGTCCCGAGCCAGCCATGGTTCACTCCTGCCTCCTAAGACTGCTCCTGAACATTGACAGAGAACATCTTGATTTCATGTGAAATGAACTCACAGTGAAAATAAAAGTAATTGACTTTATAAACCTTGAATTGGGACAATTCAGATTCCGATATTTTAAAGTATTTTCTTCAAAGACAATATATCTTTATTTTCTCACATAATCTGTAGTAAGTCATCTACCTCTAGACTGATAAAATACTGCCAGAAAAAAAAATTCTTTAAATATTCTGGGGGACAAGACAAATACCTGCTGTAAATGACTCCTTAAGGCTGAGGTCTGCTGAGGTTTCATAGCTTATTCCTCTTACTATGATTTTTGGTTACAAATGTCTATAGCTAACCATGTGTTCTGGTTGGTTTCCTCAACTTCACACAATCCTAGCTACTCAGAGGAAGAGAGATTCTTAACTGAGCACATGGCTTCATAAAAGTGTCCTGTAGGTAAGTCTGTGAGGTGTTTTCTGTTTTAATTATTGGGGTTGGGAAGTTCCAGATGACTGGTAGCAGAAACACGTGTGCAAGACGGTCCTGTCCTGGGTTGTTTAAGAAAACAGCTGATCAAGCCATGAGGAGCTTTTCTTCCTGCCTCCAGATTCCTGCCTTGAGTTCCTGTCCTTGCTTCTTTGATAGTATACTGTGATGTAGAGATGCGAGCTAGCAAACTCGTTCCTCACCATTTGCTTGCATTTGGCCTCCAAGATTTATCAGCTTAACTAAGATACAAGGCACAGTTGCTGTTGTCAAATGTCCTTGCTATCACAGAGGAAACAGGTCAAGTTCCAAAGCTCTGTCTGTGCCAAGAAGCCAAAAGAAAACCAAGAATGATTCCTGGGGTCTGAGAGTAGTTTGCTTGCTCAAACCTGGAAACTCTACATATCTGCTCCTCTGCTCACCTCCTTTGCATGCAATCTGAAACCTGGAAGTATTTGCTGCCTCTTGATTGGAGAAGTGAGTCTTGTAATGTCAACTGTATAAAGCTGACTATAATTGGTTTCATAGACTTTATAACATTGATTTTTGTACTCTGTAAAAGTTGAGAGAAAGGCGGGGGGGAGGAGGAGAGGGAGAAGATATTCAGATATTCAGAACAGAAATGAAGTCTTCAGATTACCCCATCTCCAACCTCAGGACTGAGAGAGCTCTCTGGCATGGAAACTGTCACTTGAGTGACTATGATGTTCACCTCTTATGGACTACACTGCCTGGTTGGGTAGCTGTGTAGAAGTGACAAATGCTAATTCTTTACACCTGTTTGGCATCTGGCTATAGACTTAGATCTCTTTGTAAATGACAAACTTTCAGATCTACTTCCTTGTACAGGAACATTTCTGAGAAGTAAGGGGCATTAGAAACTGGTGAGCTAGCTTCAAAGTACCATGTGAACGATAATCCCAAATCCCATCACTCAGGTGTCTGTCTGTGGGTTTCATGGAGAGTGAGGTTGATTTGGGGATCAAGGATCAGCTGCTGAGGCTGGCACTTGGGAAAGACAAGACAAGCATTCACACCCCGGACCACTCAATACCAGCATTGTCTCCAATCCATCTTTTATAAGGGATTTTCAGGGGTGGGGGCGGGGATGAAGAGGGGAGATAAAATAAACCTTTTAAATACTTCGGGAGAGGAGAAAGGTTTAATACCATGGGAGTGTGGAAAGCCATTTGCCAGGACTCTGAAATCAACCTTGGCTTTCAGTTTGAGACTCAGCTTGTCCAGTTTCTTCATCCTTCCTCATCTTTCTGGCCCATTCTCCAGTATGCCTTCCTATCCATGAGTATGTAGCTCCATTTGTCAAGGTTTGCATTTCTTTCTTGCTATGCCTTCCCTCTTCTTTCCAGGACCCTTTCTCTTGTCCTTTCACAGCTTAAGTCCATCTCCTCTTCCCTGCCTTAACAGTACCTCTGAGCCCCATCCCCTCTTCTTAAGGAAATCAGCCAGGCCTCAGATGGAGCTGTTGTCCTGACAACCCAAAGGCGCATCAGGCTTTCCTTGAGGCTGGCTGCTGGTGAAGGGGGCAGTTGTGCAAAGCAAGGGGCCACGCTGAGGAGTGGGAGGAGGGGTGGATGACGTGGCGGGGCTGTTGAAAACCAGCAGGGTAGGGGGGAGGTGCTGAGTAGAGAGAACTGGGACTGGAGGGAGAAACAGGAAAGAGGAGGGGGAGAGAGCTCCTGGGTTGCTGCTGCTGCTGCTGCTGCGAGAGGCTGTTTCTTTACTCTCCCTGGCAGGCTCTCCTGCTGCCTGGGAAAGTGGGTTACAGAGGAAAGGAGCTCAGCCCAGACGCTGGCAGAGAAGCAGCCAGCTACAGAGAGTCTAAGGAAGCACCCTTGCCATTGACAGTCGCCTCCTCATCATTAAAGCATTTTATATTTTCACTAGTCCTTCGGAAAATTTGTTCCTCCACTTTCTCTCCCACTCCTACTTGGATTTGATGAGGGCTTTGTTAAATCTCAGAGGGGAACGAGACTGAGCGAGGGAAAGAGCGAGGCAAAGTGGAAGGGAGTGCGCGCTGGACCCGCCCGAGCAGCCTTGGCAGTGGCTGCGAGCCCCGCGCGCTAGAGCCCCTCTCCGTGGCCAGCAGCGCGCACACGCGAGTCCACCGCGGACCAACTCGCCGAGGCCACCATGGTCGGGAGAGTTCAGCCCGATCGGAAACAGTTGCCACTGGTCCTACTGAGACTGCTCTGCCTTCTTCCCACAGGACTGCCCGTTCGCAGCGTGGATTTTAACCGAGGCACGGACAACATCACCGTGAGGCAGGGGGACACGGCCATCCTCAGGTAGGGCTTGCGAGCAACTTTTCTGCGGTGTGTGTGTGTGTGTGTGTGTGTGTGTGTGTGTGTGTGTGTGTGTGTAATATTGAACTCCAGCTGCCCTGTATTTGTGGGCTTGTGGGTTTGTGGGCGTGTGTGTGTGTGTGTGTGTGTCCCTTGTATTGACTTGAAGATTTAGCCGGGAACAAAATTCAAGGGAGTCTGGTCTCTGTCAAGAGCCAAAGGTGCTTTTGGAATGTTGTTCGGTTCTTTGAATGTTGTTTTCTCTAGTCAAGAAAGCCGAACTTTATCTATAGCATTAGTGGCATTGGGCTGTATTCATGCTGTGGTAATTGCTCATGCTTGGCACTTAGAGTTTTGTTGAGATTCCTCGATTCAGACACAAGAGTTGTTGAGTTATGGCTTTTAAAGCGTGGTACGCAAGGCTGCATTCTCCTTGTTCGTGTGTGTGTGTGTGTGTGTGTGTGTGTGTGTGTGTGTGTGTATTGCTCAGCAAGGCTCAGTCTGCTCTAGCAGTAGTTCTGATAGAAGACTTTCTGTGAAGATCTCTGAATTGACATCGTAGGCAATAAATCAATCTTACAACTTTGGAGATTACTGAGGCATTTTTGGAATGGGGACAGAAATCAACAGAAGAATCAGGAGAACGGAAGAAAAGGATCCAGCCTAATGGCAGGCCTTTAAGAATAGAAAACTTAAACAGAGGTGGAGATGGCATTAACCTGACATTACATTAGATACTACAAATTGATTATTGAGTTCAAAGTCGTATGCCTATGCAGCTCTGCCAAGCTCTGCAATATAATTTGGGATGGAAATTTGGTAAAGCATCCCAAGTCCTTGAGAGTTTGACCCTTCTAAGGTAGAGAGACTTGGATGATACCTAATCATTACTATATTTCCTTAAAGCTCAAAGCTTCTTTCCTGTATTTCCCTTCTACCTTCTCCCTTCACAGCTTTACTTGACTCTCTGGCAGATAATAACAGTAAAAGAGGAAGAAAAGGAAAGTATTTTCCTCGGAGATCTTTTAACATCCCATTTCTTCCAAATATAATGACCCAGTGTTAGTCTGTCTATCTAGGTAATATTGCGGCTGTGGCAATAAAAAACAGTATGCCATAGAAAATCAACCTCTAATCTGTGTGCGAGGAGCTGATAGTGCATAAACCCCGGGGCATCAGGGAGCAGTTCTCTGGCAGAGCTGCCTACAGCAGCAAAGTTTTCTTTTCTTTTCTCAGAAATAAATTTGGTTGGCTGTCACAGGATGTCCTGCTCTGGGATCTCTGGCCTTGTTAGAGATGAAATCATGTGTGGTGGGATATGGTGCGTTTTGTGTGTTTTGTGTGTGTGTGTTGTATGTACATGTACATGTGTTGTTGCAGACATCAAAAGAGTGAGCATACAGTGTGTGAGTACTTCTTTCTTCATTTCCTGAGCTTTGAGTGATTATGAATCCCCAATACCCTCCTAACCAGAGCGGACTTCCCCTTGTAGCTCTCCAGCTTTGTAAACCTGCATGTGTGATTTATCCGCACGGGGTAATACGATTTATAGAGTAATTTATCTGTTTGCAAAGGGATTTGGACATAATGCAGAAAATATTTTTGCAAACACACAAGCATGCCGTCTCAGCTGCTGACATTGGTATTCCCTAACATCCTTAACCCTTTACAAGCAGCAAAGCTCTATGATTACGCTTGCTCTAGAGTGACTTGTTTTCCCAGGTTACAAGATTAAAGGTGAGAAATGTGTCGACTCTGAATGTATAAAACTTTTTGATTTAAATTTTTGAAAAGTTCATGATGCCTTTGTAAGTCAGCACCACCTACATCCTAGGGTATCGTCAGAGAAACATGGACATGTTAGTGAGCGGAATAGATGGATTCTGGCACTTCATGTGGGGAATACATAGACGTCTATGTCTAGAGAAGGCATTCTCATTTCATATGTGATATGGATATGTGTTTGCATGATGACTGCTCAAAGAAATTAGAGTTTTGTTTTGTTTTCTTTTTTAATTACCACACTTTATCAGATATTACAGTGTAGAGATGGAGTCTGAGAAAAGGCAATGAACCAGCATCAGTTATTCCCAGGGAGAGGAAAGACAGACAGACAGCATGCAAAGGAGTCACCTGTGCAAGTCCATTGCTTCTCCAGACTTCACCTAACATGCCCTCCTTTTTATTTTCTTTGACTGAGACAAGGCTTTATTTTTGAGGTTGGTGGAGCTTTATCAGAAGGAACTATGGAGCAAGTTACCTTTGTTTTCTTAGCTGACCTTCTTCTCAATCTCTTTAACTCGAACCAGTCCGCTTTGTGGGTCAATTTCCTGGTAAAGAATAGTGCTGTTACTTTCTTTTTGCAAGTCTAGCCTGGGAAAGGCATGCTTCCACTTTGTTTCTGACATTTTGCAGGGAGTATGAGCTTCCAGGCGAGGAGAGGAAGGAGAACTTGATTCATTGGCAGCCACAGTAGATGCTTGGCACTGAGAAAGTGAAATGGCAGGGAGAGAAAAATCCTCCCTTAGTGAGTGTGTGGCCCTGAATAGTTGGAAATGGCATTAGGAGACAAGGGAGGTTTGTAGATCTGATGCTTCAATGACAGGAACCTAGCTGACAAGTCTCCAAAACATTTGCCTTCTTGTTTCCATAAAACAAGCGTTTCTGTAGGAATTCAGAATTGATCATTATTTTTATTTAATATAACCTTTAGTCCAATTGTACATTGCAATAAGAAAGTGGACATTTTGCTTTCCTATTCTATTATTTTTATCCTTTTGAAAAAAGAAAACTGTATAATTATGACCAAACTTGAAAGAGAGAGTCTGACCCATCCATGGCTAACCTGGCTGTTTCTTAGAGGAGACTTATAGTCTTTATAAAACTCATAGAAGGATCTGATGAAGACCACAGCACCACTTCCATTCCAAAGCCAAAATGTGATCCACAGATCTGGAGGTCAGCAGCACTGCAGTACCTGAAGTTCCTTTCTAGATAGAATGAATCTGAACATGCCTTTAGACTATTATGCAAAGGAAAGCATGTAGCACATATCTCTAGGACTTTACTCATGATGCAGACTCAAGTTTTGCTGCTGCTGCTGTTGTTGTTATGTGTGTTTGTTTGTTGCTTTTAACAGAGTTCACCTACTTCACCTCTTTAATAAGGGGACTCGTCAATTGTTAGAAGTTCAAGTCCTGATCTTACTAAACCTTTAACAGGAACACAGACATCAACATTGTTTAATCTTGATGGATTGAAACACATTTACCTCTATTTATAAACCATAGACAATTGGAAATAGGTAGTACTTCATAACATACTTGCAAATCATTTTAATGGTCACTGACCACCTCCTCAGTATCACCAGCATATATATGGACAGACATTGATAGGGTACTAGATCTCAAACAACCACCGTGGCTATGTAGAACATGTTTATTATTGTTTACCTACTCACCAAAGTTCCTTTGTAAATATTCATATGCATAAACAGATGGAGATATAATGTGAGCATATATATGGTAAAATGGCACGTCGGCCAAGCAATGTGATTGTAATTAATCTAAAATTGAGATATCAAACTGGATATTTATAATTCCATCTGTCTTTGATGTTTACAGGATGTTACTCAATTTCAAGGATGGCAATATTTCCCCATTTAGATGAAAATATATCCAATAAGTATGAGGGATTTGGAGAGAAACTGTGTTAATGTGAAGGTTGCTTAAGTTTTGTTTTTCCAAATGTATTTAACTTCCCTGTTTGTTTCTGCACTACGAAGGGGAAAGAAACAACCAAAAAGATTGGAATTATTTGACAATAAAATATAATAAATCTTGCTCAGATTTCAATAGAAAACATGACTCCTCTTCTATAAGGCATCTGGAACGCCTACATACACTAAGAAAGTGTCAACACTCCAACAAACTCCTGGCACCATATGGGATTTTTTTTTTACTACTTATAATTCACTATTTGAAAACAAACTTTGTGGGCCTACAGTGAGAGTCTGTGACAATTACGAGCTTTCCTTTCTCTGTAGCTAAGTCACTAAAGGTAATCAAAATTTATTGGCTATCACTAATATTTAAGGATCATCCATTGCCCATAAAACCCTTCATTAAATATATGTTGTAAAGAATGGAGTTCACCACGTGGTATATCATCTAGGATTATGGCATTTTATATACATTTTCGTAAAGAATGTTTATGTACCCATGAATTATGCTGTTTGTTGTCATTTATGGCCCAAGAAACAAAGCAGACAAACCTCATGAGTCAATGGTAAACTGAATTTTTGCATTTCTGTAAATGTCGAGCAAGTGAGTGTATATATAAATGCACATATGATGTAAAGGCAAGGCAATTTTTCTGATTTATGTAATTTTGACTTCAACTGAATTGGACAACTGTGGTGATTCATGCCCTAAGTCAATTGTTGAGGGTTTAGCATTTGTGTTTCCCAAAGCTGATCCTGTATAACAGCAAACTCAGGCCAAAAAGGATTAGAACAGTTTCTGGTCACTGCTAGTTTCAAGAACAAACAGCTGTGACTCACCTGATAGGAAGTGGCCTGAATGTGCTAGGCCTCTTCTTACCATCACCTGAGCCCAAGAGATACCATTTCTCCCAAGCTATTGCTTAGAGGTTTCAATGGATGGCCCTGTTTGCTATATGCATTGCCTCTGAGTTCCCAAGACTCAAAAGATCTAGGTTCTAAATTTGGATCTCTCCTTGTAGGCTATGACTTTGTGCAAATCCCTGAATTATTTTGAGCTGCAGTTTCATATTTGAAAATACTGAAACTATCTATTTTAGTTACTGCACAGGATTATTTTAAGAAGCCCACAATAGGTAAAAAAGCGAAGTTTGTTGAACTGTAAAGTGCTATACAAGAAAGAGGACCCACTCGTGTTCAATCCATAAGCAGCCAGATGGCTTGTCTTTAGGAAACAATTATATATGGACCCTGTTTCTTGAACTTGAGCACTTGAGCCAGTGGTTATCAATCTGTGGGTCACACAACCCCTTTGAGGATCAAAAGACCTTTTCACAGGGTTGCCTAAAACCGTGTGAAAACACAGGGATTTAGACTATGATTCATAACAATATGCAAAATACACTTATGAAGTAGCCGCAAAAATAATTTTATGGTTGGGGTCACCAGAAAATAAGGGTCACAGCGTTAGGGAAGTTGAGAACCACTGACTTGAGCAGATAAGATCCTTTCACAGGGGCACCGTCTACAGAATGTTAGTTGGCCTGTAGTGTAGTCTGACAATTTGCATCTTTCCCAGTGCTTAGGTGACTGACTGTAAAGCTGCAAACCTGCACTGCAGATTGAGTAGCACTGCTATGTTTTCATATCAGTGTAGTCCACAGACGGGCACCAGAAATATCAATCACTTGTAACAAACAAAATCCGAATCAACCCCAAATTGACTCTCAGAGTCTGTATTTTTAGACATGATGCCCAAGAAATTCCTAAGCACTTTCAAGTTTGGTCCTCCTGAGTTCTCACAGCCATGCTTTTCCCCTGCCAAGCACTTGGAAAAACACTGAAGCTGGAGATTCCTGCCACTCATAAAATCTTTACTGGATTGGTTTGAAGGAGCGCCTAGGCTTCACTTGTTGCTTCTTGTATTTAATGGTTCATGTGTGGACACAGAATGGGGAACCACCAGACTAGTAGGTGAAAAGAACATCTCTTTTAGAAACTATATTCAAGGCAGCGCTTAATAGTCATGCAGTAAAATTTTAAAGTCTTGTGTAGCTTAAGATATATAGCATCAGACAAAAAGATTCAAATCTATTTGGGTGAAGGAGATTGCCATAGTTGTACCTCTTTACTATATGATTTCATCACTACAATATAATAAAAACAGGGTAACTTTATTACAGACCCAATTTACATAATATCTATTGAAATTGTGTCAAAGCTTGAATTTTTAAAACTATTGCCCTATGCTCAATTTATGATTTAGACTAGGCAGGATTTACGAGTGGTTGTTTTTTTTTGCCAGTGTTTTAGTGTTGTTTTTAATGCTCTCTCTAAGGGAGTTGAAGTAGAACATCCAGACAAGAAAACCTTTTTTATTTAGAAGCTATTCAAACAGCCTTAATGCTTGGTACTCATGTTTCCATGCACACAAACATATGGCTCGCATAAACGACTGTATTTGTTTGTAGAATTCACCTTGCTTTTACATGCTGATCAGTTTTACTTTAAATTTGGAGACAAGTCTTTATGCCATAAATAAAAAATTTCTATGTTTCCATGAAGTGTGTTCTAGGTTCAGGTGGCTCAGTAGGAAGCCAGGAGATCGAGCTCCACCATTTGTAATACACTCATCTATCAGATATGGATAGCTGACGTCTACTTGGCAAACAACAAGCTGCACTAAAACTCAAATGAAATAGGAAGTATCAACTATAAGATGGTATAAAGCACAAGCCCTTAAAGATTATTGTCATATGTAATACAGAAAATAACTCTTAGAAAATTAGAAAATTTAATAAAATGGCTTTTATTCTTATTTTTATGATCCATGCTGCTCATCTGTTAACAGATCTTTTTATTAAGTTCTTTAAAGTTACAAGAATCTTTTAATATCATTGTATCACTTCCTTGGAGTGCATGGTGAATGAACACATTTTATAGTCACCTGCAATCAAAATAAGATCCCAAGTTAATGAGTGATTAACCTTCGCAAAATAAAACCCTTTACTCTAGGCTTTGTTAATTACTGCTGGAAGAGGAGATGCACAGAAATTTAAAATAGCAAAGGCCTTAGAGATTACGGAGTCCACTGTCATTTTAAAAGGCTGCAGCTGAAGAGAAATTTAGTTGGTGGCTCAAAAGCATAAATAACTACCTGAATCTAAAAATCCTGTTGTTTAATTCTCATACAATATGATGAGAGACTATTTTCTTGGTTTTCAATGCAGCTCCTGGTGTTTCATCTCTTCATTCTTCATACCCTAAATTATGTTCAAAATGGCCCTCCCGCTTTTTCTATTTTTGTTTTGTATATTTTACTCTTTTTCTCTGTTCTTCCTTTCATTTCTATTCTCCTTCCCTCCCCTTTCTTTTTTATCTACCTCAACCCTGCAAGTATATTTTATATTTGTGTGTGAAAGACCATCCAATTAGGAATAAGCAAGGAAGATCCCCACCCCTCCCCACCCCCTAAAATGCCTCATTTCGAACTTGCTCACCATTTCTCTAAGGCAATGTTGTTTTCTTTCTTCCCACTGTAGCCTCAAATTTCTATTCTTAGAGTCATTCTCGTGTTAGGCAAGACCTATAGCAAGATCTCCTGGGCTCATTTGAAAGTCCTTTTTCCTTCATGACTCTAGTCCCTTTGTTTCTTATTCCAACTTCTTTGATTTTGAAACTTTTTCCAAGGTTGTTTTTACTCTTTATTTATCATTGCCCATAGTGCAATGCCTAGTTATGTTCTGTACTACTCTCCTTCAGGGTGACTCAATCTACGATAGGTCCATGAAAATGTATTCTGAGTCTGGGTCTGGGTCTTGTCTTTTATATAATTATCTGTCCAGCGCGCAGCCTCAGAAGTTACTATGTATGTTAGAGTCCTTGTTGATTTGTTAGAATATTAGAGGTAAATAAATATAACTTTCAAAACTTGTATTATATATAATATAATTAATATCAAATCATCTATGCATATATTATGTATAATTTGCTTTAGGCTAGCAATGTGATGGTTGGTAGGCCAGCAGGAACTGGATATCGAGTTTTCCTATGAAATATGCTCTATGACAGGTATTTTGTTGTGGTATGAATAGTGAAATCTCTTCAAGCTTTCTTTCAAGGCCCAAAGTGATATCAGAGAAAGCCAATAGGTAACCAAGAGAAGAGCAAATTACAATGAGGTAAATAATAGGAGAGAACATTCCATGGTCACATGGGAAATCTGCCAGCTTCCTATGAAGACTTAGTCAAAAGTAATAGGTTTTCAAGAAGGAACAGACTTCTTGGAAGAGAGGTGAATAAACAAAGTCCTCAAAGGTGAGCTACTTAGAACCCAGGACTGTTAGCAAGACAGGTAACCTTCTCAAGTTGTAAACCTGAGGATTTATTTGATCCATAGAGCGGAGGCTCTATACAGTCTTTAGTAACATTGGATGATTGAAAGTAAACTTTGAAACACTGGGCTCTCCTTTTTATTTGTAAGAGGAAGATTCTAGAACCTTGTCCAACTCTATGGGGGAAAATGAGGACAAAGCTTTTAAATGGCCTTGCTTCTTAATTATTTGGCTAAGCTTATCGATGTATATCTCGCTACTTAGGACTTCCAGACTTCACAGTATTGACATTGAGCACCTCTCTGGTATCTCATATCTGATATTTTCCATCATTTGCTTACAAATATCATCAGATTCCTCAGAGGTCCTATTCATCTATAGATTCATAGTTTGAATAACCCTGCATGACCAGCTTCCCCATTGCCTACACCAATTCGAGCCTCCCAGGCTCTGTTCATGGTATGCTTATAGGTATGCAGTGTTGGTTTCTAGACTCATTTATAAGCATCTCTTCTTGAGGCCTTTTCCTTTGCCTTCTACTCCTACTCCCCCATTATATTTCTTTACTAGATCACTCCTCCCCATACGCCCCTCCAGGCTCAGAGTTCAGTTATAGCACTGCCTTGTTCAGAAAATCCTCTCTGATTCTCCAGGTGGGTTAAGTGTCCTATTTATTTTCACTGATAGCCTCTCTTCATACCTTGTGCTTAGCATTTAGTATACTCCGAAAAAAACATTCTGTTTATTTCTTTCTTGCCTCAAGGACAAACATCTAATCTACTTTACCATTTAATCTCAGAATTTAGCTTAGGATCTCTAAGAGCTCAAATAAATATTTGCCTAGTAAGCTGAATAGAGAAGGATGATACCACTGTGCATCAAGCAGACCAGAACTCAATTTATAAAAAAAAGAAACAAATTGGGAGAAAGCAGGACTGAAGGAAGATATTGTGGTAAGAAGTCAGACACTATTAGATTAACTACAGGTCTGCAACTGCAGAAGGCAAAGTAAAAACCAATTATCAATTAATCTCTGATTGCTAGTGGTAGTGAATAAGAGGGTTTAGCTAGAAGTATTTTTAACATTTCTGATAACAGCTACTTTTCAAGCATGAATTCTCAAAAAAAGAGAAAGCAAAAGTGCATAATTTTTGCAGATCCTAAAGTGTCAGCAGCCCAGGCACTGGATGTTGTTTTCTTGGTTAGCTGAGCGGCTTTATGTGAAGAGGACTCACTGTGTGCTCCAGATTTGTGATGCTGAGATTCCTCCCTCTAGTGGTGGCTGTGGACATGCAGGGTCTAGATCAGGACTTTGAGTAAAGCCCAGGTTCCAGGATAGTGTACAACAGGTCCTCCATCCCTTCTACTTTGTGTGTTTGTTTGTTTGCTTGCTTGCTTCCTTGTTTTTCTTGGAGAATAAGAAAACACTCGCATTTCTTAAGTTATAAGCTCATCCTGCATGATAATGCCAATCTGAGTTTTGTATTTTACAACTCATTACTTATTCCTGGAGAAACAAAAACTAAGTATATAGTGAATTTTCTAATACTCCAAAGTTCCCTCCTGTATGTTTCTCAATGGTGAAGAAGGGAAAAACTCAGGAAAAACTTCACATGACATTTTATACAATGCCATATTATGTAATATATGATCATAAATTTCTATATTAATTCTCAATGTATTGTCTTCAGTTAATTATACCTGTTCTAAAGTTGTGCTTTAGCCATGCCACTCTTGTCCCACAATTCCCTATAAAGGACAGAAGATAAGTATGACAGCAATGCAGACAAGCACTAAGTAAAGCCAAGCATAGCAAGCATCTACCTGTGACAACACTGATTAGGAAAAATACTTGATATTCTGGCTTCTTTCAGTGTGCCATTTAGTTAAGCCTTGCTCTAGCTTATCAGACCATTCATGTATGAAACATGAGCTGCAAATAGTGACAACTTGTCATTGGTATTTGTCTTGAGATAACTGAAGATTATTGTCACCTAAAGTATGATCTGATATGGTTGTATTAGTATACCTTAAGATCAGAGCGTTTTATACCTGAGTCATTAATTTAGCAGATGAGGGGAGTCTTGTTGATGCTCTGCCTACCTCTGTTCTATCTTTCTTTGGTGGATAATATGGAAAATTAGTTATAACAACCACAATGGACTGTTTGACATGTATTAGTAGATTAGATAAACAACAGAAGAATATAAGGTTGGTTTGTCAGAAAGTCATGAACTGTAGATGGGTATTAGTAGTTTTCTTTACTAAAACATCAAAATGAGTATGATTCTTAATAGCTTTCTAAGAATAATCCTGATCCAAAGAACCAAGAAAAAAAATGGCTGAAAATAGTTCAGTTTATTAGAAGAAAAAAATGAATGCTTCTATAAGCAGAAGGATAGTTTGCACAAATTTTAAAATATCATCTTACAAATGTATTCATATAGGAAATATAAAAATTATATGTGCCTTAGTTCTTGCATAAAAGTAAAACCGAACTCAAAATCTAGTTCTTCTAAAAATAAGACTATAAATTTTTATAGAGTTTGTTATGAGGTATAAACAATTTATGTCATGAATATTCATAATCTATATTGTATAGATGTTTTTGAACTGAAATACTAATTTTATTTGTAATTTATGTCTACAAATATTTATAATTACATATAAATGTGAAGAGATAACATTTCCATAACAAAACAATGAACTTGGGTCACAGCATATTTTAATAGGTATCTAATTAAATTGATGCATTGGTAGTGAAGAATTTTACTGAAGAAAACAAAAGATTTTAGGCTATCAAGATATGAACAGTATATAAGCATCATATACTAAGTGTCTTAATTTGTTTTCATTAATGCTTTGCTTTAAATACTTATTATACAAGGTGCTAAACCTATTTTAGAAAAAAAGTAACATTTCTTATTTCCATCCAATCTGAGCTATTGTATGTTTCCCAAAGACTGAAATTGGATCTCGGAGGGTTTTTTTCATTTGCTCTCACATGACAGATACTAATGCTGCTTACCTGATGAACAAGTAATTGTGTTTTGTTTCGAATAGCTTCAGTTCTTTGTACTTGAATCTCAAGTTCATACTAGATTCATGTTTCTCTTTTTCATTCAGAGTTGATCTAGTGACCTAGTGGTCTGTTAATAAATGTGCTTGCTGAAGGGGAGAGACTGCTCACTGAAAGACAAGAATAATTTAAATTAAATTTCTATATTTTAACAGATAAAATATCAAAATGCTTTCATATCCATTTAACTTTGGTGCCCAAGGCAAATGAAATTATTAGAACTCTGTAAAAGGGTTAAGCCACCAGTTCTGTCTGCAGTATATTCAAAACATGAGAAAAATTAAGACTGTTTCATTGTAGAAATTGTTGACATTAAAACTTGTAGAAAAGGAAAATAGTTTCAGAATATTGGCATACCATCCAATATTATCCTATTTATAAATAGAAGAGAAATGTGTTAAGTGGTGAATGAACCAAAGAAAAACATCAAAGATGTATGTACTGGGATGTAAATTTAGACTATTTTGACAAGTAAGCAATGACTACCAGAAGTCAACATGGTTTCTCTAGGGATATACTGCAACATAGAAAATAGGTTTCTTTAAAAATGAACAAATAGTACTGGTGGATCAGGGCTGTGCCATTCTCCTTAAGGATCTAGATTTTGGCAAAATTCTTCTTATACAGTCAAGAATAAGTTAGGGTTCAGAATGAAGTTAAGTCCTTTGAAATGTTGAACAGAGAAATTCTGGCGGTGCTAGAACATTCTTTTAGGTTATCTTTGGCTATGTTTAGTACTTGGATTACAGCATAAGGATGCTTTTGAGATATGTGTGATACAAAGGGAAGATGCCACAAGGTGAGAGTTCACAGATTGTTACATAGATGTATATGAATTCTACAGAAAGAGAGCTGGGGCTGTGTATGGAAGGAGAGTACTATAGGTATGTGATATTACTGTGCTTCATACAGAAAATAAGACATAGATGTCAGAAAGAAGATCATTTGTGATACTTTGATTCAATAGAGCACAGTTAAGATGAATAAGCAAATTTGGTAAATAGCTTCAAAGATGAACAGTCAAATGGCATCATGGGAATTACAGGGCTTCTGAGCCATGAGACTCAGCTCCAACCACCATTTGGCCAGCTATTGGCTATGTATGTGTGGGACAATCACTTAGTCATTCCTGGCTTCTGCTTCTTATTTTAGAAATTATAAGTGATCCAATGATTTTTTCCCTCACTGTCAAGAACACTATAGGAGTTAGTGGATCTATAATTATACTCATGCATGTCTTGGGTATCTTTGTTAGGCTAAGTATCTTCTCTGTCAAGTAAAATGGACTTCCTTGAACAGAAAGAAATTTTGTCATTTGTATTTTGAAAGCAGAGGTCAGATGATCATCAGTAGGAATTGAAAACAACAACAGAACCTTTTATTCTGTACACAGGTACAATGGGCAGTTTTCCAGGGCTTCACTGGCATGCAAGTTTTCATAAATCTACCATGTTTTTCCACTCAGTTTGCTTTGTATGCAGCTAGTTTTAGATTTTAGTGGTATTATGACTTTATTCTTACTGTCTTCTTCCTTATACAGAATTTGGAAACCTTTCAAAAAAAACTTACCTTTCATTAAAACTGAAGTCTTGTTTAGACCTCTCATCTTCTTCATAGAACAATATTAAGACACATGCAATCTCAAACTTTATATTCAAACTGCTTCAGAAAAATAAATAAAATTAATCAGGTAAATCATGACTGAATTCATCTTCTAACAGTCTCATGTTCACCATCAGATTTCCACCCTGAATCAACCTCCTGATCAATATGGATTTTAGAACATTATTTTTCTACAGAGCACAACATAAAGCCACATCCTAAGTCAGGCTTCTGGGTTCATCTCTTGTGATATATACAGGTCCTAAGCTGCACTTTGCTCTGTCAGTTCTGACTTTCACATCCCCGTTCCAGGTATAGTAAAGCAAATTAACTTGAATTTCTAATTTTTCCCTTCTTACAACTTGAATATCCTCTGTCACTAGATAAAAGATCAACAGATGAAGAATACATATAAGTGGATCTACTTAAATTGGGTAGCCACCTACTGGTGAACCCAAGGCCTTCAAAACCAGCATTTTTTTCCTTTCTAATTTTATATGCATGTTCTTTTATTTTATGTCCTTCTGCAAAGTCACTTTAGTTTATTTAAAAGTACAACTGCTAAAATTCATAAACAGTGACTATCAGAGTATAAAACCAGTACCTTTCTGTTGATCTGACAGGCTCTCAACTGACTGTCTCATCATTTGCAGAATTTACAAACAAAGAGGCATCTATGCAAGATTTTGTGGAACCAGGGGACTTTAAAGCCTATAAGGTGGAATTCGGGTGACAGTTTTCGAAAACCTCAGAAAGTTCAAATGAAAGTGAGAGGTTTAAAATTGAAAGGTAGAGACTTTGAAAGAAGCAAATTAGGGAAGCATCTGATATAAAGAGTTCAGGAAAGCACAACTACCCCCATTCACAAGTGGGTCACCTGTGTATGAAGTGTCAAGTGCTCCCAAATGGAAAAATTGTAAACATACAAGTGAACCTTGGCCTTGTTAAAAAAAAATAGCGATAGACCATATAAGCATTATCTAGCAGAGTATTAAATAAGTCAGACTTAATTCTGTAACAGCAAAGATGCAGTTCTTCAGCCATGGGCTGATGTAGCTCTGGGAGTATTACAGAAGTTCCTTATGCATCCTAGATGCTATATGGAGACATAACATCTATCAAACATGTGATACTGCTACACAGTCTATTATAATGAAAAGAACATAAACATTTTGTGATTCAGACTCTTTATATTCAAATTTAAAATTTTTTTCAGTTATAAGGTCTTGACAGTTGGAGTTGGGACTCATTTGGTTTATGCATGTTGGGCATAATTCATGGACAGAGAATAGAGGATCAGGAGTTCAAGGTTATCCTTCTGCTACATAGTGAGGTCAAAGCAACCCTAGGATATCCATCCAAAGCAGGAGGATGGGGTTCAAGATCTCTAGAGTCAAAAGATTGCAGACATTTTTAGACTAGGTAATGATACTTTCTTTTAAACTATAGATAGAAAGATGAAGAGAGATAAGGAGAATGGGAAGAGAATGTTCTATATAAATGATAAATCAGAAATAAAAATCCACCCTTGGGGAAGATAGGGAACACTGACAGATAGAACCATGACATTATAGTATATTCAGAAAGTAAGATAAATTTAACTGGATTAGTTGAGTGTAAAGGAGCCACTGAATATCAAGGCTGAGCAGTCAACTTAAAGTGTAACTCAGAATTTGGGGTAAGTAAAATCTCTGAACTACATGAAAACATCAAATGCTCTCCTAATAGAGAACATTTCTGTTTAGATGAAATTCTCCAGAGAAAGAGTTAACATGCACACTTGTTGTGACCCTAGAACCTGTAGGTTATTTGTTTTTAACCAACATTGGTAATTTTAAACTTAAGTGTTAGTGGTTTTGTTGTTGTTGTTGCTTTTGTTTTTTGTTTTTTTCTTTCATGAGTTGTTTCTAAGCTTTGTCAATATTTCTTTAATTTTTTTAATTTACCAATTGATATTTTTGAGGACATTAAAGTGTATACATTTCAGCACAACATGTACAACACAAAATTTAGGTACAAAAGTAGTAGATTCCTAATTGCGGCTCAGATAGATCCTGAGAAAATGCTGTAGGTTGATGTGTTACTATGGGCACTGTTAATGAAAGAGCTGAGTCTCAAAGGTTCAGTGAAACATGGGGGTGGCACAGAATGACTAGGAAGGCAGGCATAGCACTAAGAGGAAGGCATAATCAACACAAGGAACCAATTTCAGTTCATGCGCTATTAGAACCATCCCAGGAGACTTTTGTTTTGCAAGCTCTTTGGCACACTTCTTGACTTCAATGCAGATTAGTAATAATAATTACACCCCTTGTACTGTAGCTTCTTGGGCTCATAATCCCTCAGCAACAAATGCAGCCTTCCTGTGCTACAGACAACACTGAGCTGCTGCAGAGCCAGGAACTGGAAGGTGATGAGGCCAAGACTCTGAACAAAGAAGACACAGATAGTCAGGGATATACCACACTTTGATTTTGCTTACCCGTTGGTGCTGTAGGGCTCTTACGGTTTTATTACTACTATTATTTTGCTTGTATTTTTCTTTATACTTGCTAAATTTAATGAGCTGTCTCTAAGTAATGGAGCCATTTTATTCCCAATGCTATCGCTGCATTCCAAATCCGTATCAGTGCATGACAACATTACTCATCTCTGCCTTTCCACGAGTTTGACCCCGAGTTTTTACTAGGCTCTGGGCTGAGCCTAGGCAATAGGCAGTTAAGAAAGAGAAAGCTAAGAGTCAGGTCATTTAGATTTTGAATTTTTAAAAGTTTCCTTTCAAAAATATCTGTTCAGTAATTCTTTACAATGTATAATAAATTAAAAGTGACCTCAAATTTAAAGGCACATCATTCTTAATTTTCTGCATATCCACAATTACTAGAGTGTCTTTGTCAACTATTCATTCTCTCTTCTAGAATTAGGGTCCGGGTATGTTGACTTCGAGTTCTTAGGTTAGGCTGACTTTTCTGCCCCAATCTCCAGAATATCTGTGACTCCATTCCTACATCTTACTCGGAGAAACCATAATTTCATCCTCAGTTGATCATTTCCTTCTCTGGTTAGCTCTTTATTTCATTATCCACTTCTAGGTAGCATCTAGCACCTGAGTGGCTGCATGTTGTGGTAGCTGGTGAGTTTTGACACTATTGCCTCAACTACATTTCAAAGGTCTCATGTAACAGTGTCAAGATGAACCAGAGACTACAGAAACACCTTGTTTGAGAAACCTCTTGGTCAATATTTGAATTGATATAATTGACCAAGGAAACAGATGATGTTTCCGTGGTCCAGCAACTACTACTGATCCCATTCAGAGAAACCCTGTTTTCACGGTCTTGATTTCTCTTTGTATCATATATACCTCAAATAAGGGACAATAATAGCATTACTTTTCCTCCTTGTCATCAGAGAGCCTGGAATAGAAAAACCTTTAGGAGCAATGAAAATATCAAAGGGAAACTGTTCTTTTGAAATAGTTTTCATGCTGATTTAAAGTGATAATTGCATTCACAGGGTTGATGACTTGCCAGAACCTTCTGACTCAGACACCTAGAGTGACCACCAGGTCTCAATGCCCAGCACCCCCTAACACAGTAGGATATTTATTTGGTTTGGCAAACTACTTTTCTTCCCTTCATTAGTGAAGTTGGCCTCTTGGGGATGACATTTTCAACAATAATGGAGACACCTTCTGTCCTATGAATAAAGCTGTGATTTACAGTATTTAATTTAGCTGAAAGGAAGAAAAGGAGAGACCTACATGCCAGAGAGATGAAATTATAAAATGGCTCACTCCCTAAAGTTTTCTAAATATACAGAGTATTAACTTGGCTCATAGCCTTACTTGTAACATATAAAGCTCCATCAATCAAAAAGATGAAAAGGTAGGCTTTCCAAGACTCAGGCTGTAGCATTTGACATACTAGGTTCTATAGAAGTGATGGGGTGAAGAATATATTTAATCCATACTATCTCCTCTCTTGTCCTGTTCTAAGACTGTCTCTGCTAAACCTTGAAATGCTTGTGTAGTGTCTACCCTGGAATTATCTGAAGTGTACTCTTTATCCAGGTTCCACTATAGTCTGCACTATCCTTTGAATCTCATCAAGTACAAAGCATTTGGCTATCGTTAATGAGAGCTCTCTCAGGTTTTATTTTTATTGACATATTTATTTATTTACTCATTTATTTAGGTTAGTTTTGTTTTAGAGTTTGGGTATTTTTATTATTTTATTTTATTTTATTTTGATTTGTTTTGGGAGGGTCATTTGCTTGTTGGTTGGCATTGTTTTGAGAGGTTTTGTTTTGTTTTTGGTTGGTTGGCTTCTTGTCCATGAATAGCAGCCATTGAAAGCAGCTAGACCTATAGAACATTAGTAGGGTTTTGTCACTAGCTTAGCAATGCTAAAATGAAAAGTAAAGCTTTCCCCCAAGGAGCTGTAAACTGCTCTCACGCTCCCTGGGCCTCAAAACTTGAGCGTGTGATTTAATGTTTATTCAGCACCAACAATGTACAACCACTTCAAAAAAGCATTCTGTTTATCTAGCACTCTACAGTTCTAAAGGATGTCACATCCATTGCCTAATTAGTCTTCAGCAGACCCTGCTGTTGAAGCAAAGGGAGACATCCCCATTATCCCTATGACATACATTGGAAATAAAGCCCAGGCTTCTAAACAAAATAATTGTAGTCATAGGGCCATGGGGCATGAAGGAAATACTCCCTGATTCATTCTAAATCAACGAAAAAGTGTTTGGTATATTTTTGCTCTCTGCCCCCTTTCCCTTTTTAATCATAGATTTCTACTCTTTTTCTTTCATTTGTCTGTTTTGAATTTATTGAGACAAGATCTCTCAATATAGTAGAGGCTGGCTTCGAACACTGCATCCTTCTTCCTCCTCTGGAATGCTGGGAAGTTTGGGATTGTTACACCTGGTAGTACACCTCTTAGTTCATCCTTGCCTTAAACTCTCTAAAAAGATGTAAGGATTGACTTTTGATTTTGCTATACTCCTGTCCTTCCTATCCTGTATGGTCCCTGCTCCTTCATCTACTACTGTGTTTAGTGACTTACTGTGGGATAGTTTGCAGAAGGGAAGGATTGTCAGGCTATGAAGATTCTCTCCCCGACTTCTCTCCTTTATGCTCCCCCTCCTACCCAATGCCTCGTTCAGTGCAGGCTTTCTGTTCTCATTGAGGCTGCAGTTTGTCTGGTGAATTACTGCTTTGTATTCAGCCAGGGCCCGTGGAGTATTCCCAGTGTATTTATTTTCTGTTCCTGAGCTGAATGCTGGGTGCCTCTTTGTCCTCATGCCTTCTGCAAAGAAGTTTCAGAGGGGGTGGGGCGGGTGGCAGCAGCAAGGAGGAGGGGCAGGAATGCCAATAAAGCTTTCTGTATCCCCCAGAGGAATGTGTGCAAACGCCTTTCCCACTGCCTTACTCACTCTTCTCCCCTCTGCTGCCCTTGCTCTTAATTGGATCTAGACCCTAGAGAAAACAACTTTGTTAATGTGATGGTTAAAGAAAATGAGAGGTGGAAGTTGGCTGTGTTTGGTTCTGGCAACTTCCCCTCTCTGGGAATAAGAGTCTCTGATGCCTGATCAGGGGACGGGATCCCACTTTCCTGATCAAGAGGAAACACCACTCTTATAGCTCTTTTGCGTGTCTGTCAAAATGGAAGGTTGTGTTCTACTTCTGCTACCTGAGCCTAGTTTTCCTAGCAAATATGACTCATCCGTTTCTCTCAGCCACTTATCTGTTCCTTCCTTTCCTCATTTAATCATATATTTGACAAATGGCTGTTAAACACATTTTTATTTTATTTTTTTTACAGTGTTCTGAGTTGTGGGAATAAAATGTTCAATGAGAGAAATTAAGTAACTTCGCTCAGGAGGCTTATGTGCCAGCCAAGGAGAAAGACAATATATGAGTATGTCAATGCATGAATAAAACAGTTACAAACTGCAGTAAGTGATACAATTTGGAATAAGTAAGATAAAGGATGGGAAATTATGGCAGAGCTGCATAAAGTATCCAGGTTCCTATGGGACATTTGTACACTGAAACCTAAAAGTTGCACACGCGAGCTGATTATCATTTACACTTTTATTCCACAGCTATAATGAGATGTAGCTTATACAATTAGACTCATACTCTAAAAACATTCATTTTCATGACTATTAGTATACTGTTTGGAGCCATCATTATGTCTAATTTTAGACATTCCTACCATGCCACAGATGTCCCTCAAGCCCCTTTTTAGTCAAACTTCATTTCCAGCCAAGACCCTGTATTATCATAAATCTTTGTTTAATGTATTTGTTTCTCTAAACATTTTGTACAATAAATAGAAGCATAAAATATGGAGTGTTTAGCATCTGGCTTCCTCCATTTAGAATAATGCTTTTTCAGGTCCACCCATACCGTGGCATACATCAGCAGTTTGGTTCCTATTATGACTGAACAATACTCCATTTTATAAATATTCCATATTATGCTCAGCACTTCTTGAACATTGGGACATTATCTATTTATAGGTTTCATGAATCAAGTTTCCATAAGCATTTATGGTCAACTTTTTTATATAAAGATTCATTTTCAGTAGATATTATGCATTGAAACTTGTGTATGGTACCATAATTTTGCTTTACTCTTTATGTACTACTATATTGTTTTCTAAAATAGTAATGCACAGACGTTCCAGTTTCTCCACACCTTTCTCCACATCAATTGCTTCCTGTCTTGTTTTTGGAGCTAAGAAGTATAGGTATCATTTGGTTTTAATTTATGCTTAAAGAATTCTGAATGCTGGCCATCTTTTCCTATACATACTGGCTGTGTGTGTATTTTGTTAAATGAATGTTGTTCATATATTTTTGCTTATTTTGATGAGGATGTTTGTTTCTTGTTTATTTTTGAGAAAAGCTAATATATGGTTCATATAGTCTTTTAAGTCTTACTTTGTCGGGATTATTTTTTTTTTACTTTCAAAAAACAAAACCAAACTTTTTTTTAACCCTATATATGACAGTTGCCTCTCCTCCAATCCCTACCAGATGCTCCTTACTTTCCCACCAAACTTCATGCTCTTCATTCTCTCTTTAGAAAACAAACACGCAATCAAAAGAAAACCAAAACAAACAAAAATGTAAGTAGAAATACTATAGGAAATACAGTAGAAAAACACACAAAAGACCATAAAAACACAAACTCAAAAACTATCACATACAAACAAAAGACCAATAAGACAAAAACATGTGCCCAAACTAAGCAATATGAAGCTATATATTTCTTCTTGTTGTTTTTGCAGTATAAATGTTTTTAATTTTCACAGTTATTTATTAGCTGTTGTGATAGAGCTTCTAGTCCAGGGTGTACTTAAACTCTATGTAGCTAGAAATAACCCTAAACTACTGAGTTTCCTGCCCCTATTTCTTATGTGCTAATGTTATAGGCAGCTAGCTTATCTAGTGCAGTGCTGGCAATTGATCCAGGACTTCATGCTTCCAAGGCAAGTGTCCTACCAACTGACTAACATTCTCATTTCAATATTTTTAATGTCATGAAATCTATTGTATCAATCTCTCTTATGAACTGAACTTTAAGTATTTAAATCTTTGCTGCCATGGAAGAGTTATAAAAGTTACTTTCAAGAATATATATATATATATATATATATATATATATATTCTTTATACCTATATCTATATATAATATATTTAATCCTTTTTTACAGTCCAGTCGTTACCTCCTTCCTGGTCTCCCTTCCCACAGTTCCTCAACCTATTCCTCCTCCCCTGCCTCCATGAGGATGTCCCCACCCCCACCCCCACCCCCACCCCCACCCCTACAAGCCTCCCTATTTCCTGGGGCCTCAAGTTTCTCATGGGTTAAGTGATTTTTCTCTCACTGAGGCCAGACCAGGCAGTCCCCTGATATATATATATATATATATATATATATATATATATATATAT
>NW_021620725.1:3002646-3022146 GCF_004785775.1 Grammomys surdaster | reverse complement strand
TCTGTGTGTGTGTGTGTGTGTGTGTGTGTGTGTGTGTGTGTGTGTGTATAGAGGGTCTCATACCAACTAGTGTATGCTGCTAGGTTGGTGGCTTAACATCTGAGAGATCTTAGAGGTCCAGGTTTTTTGAGACTGCTGGTCTTCCTATGGAGTGACCCTCCCCCCTATATATATATATATAATCTTTATAATATATATATAATCTTTAGTTTCTACATTTAGGATTATGATCTACTTTTGATTAATTTCTGCCTATGATGTGAAATATGTTCTAAATTCTTTTGTTTCAAGTGTGGATATTTAAATTAACTCAGTGCCATTTTCTGGACAGTCTTCATTTCCTTAAAAAATTATTTGATACCTTTCTCAATTTTCAAATATTTAAGTTACTGATTTCAAGAGAAAACAATGGTTTATGAAAGCCGAAGCTCCTGATTTGTTCATGGCAGCCATTACCACCTGATGCTGAACGTTATCATCCGCACTGTAGTAACTGATTATTTTCTGAAAGTTGTAAAAACCTTGGTCCCTTGATCCAGAATCTCTTGAGGATAAATAGGTTTGCATTAGGTAAGGGCAGATACAGGGCCCCCTTCTTGTTACATACTGGTTTCAAAACTTTTACAAATAAAAATAAGATACCTTTTTTTTTGCTATTTAATGAGACTAGGCATAGTGTCATTTGTTCACATTATGGAAGAAAAGCCGACAAAAGCTTAGAATTTCAAAGATGCTGATGTATGCCATTTTCATAAAAGATACTCTTAGACATACATTACTTCTTCGCTCTATATTTTAAGTGGTTAATGAAAATGGGTGGATACTAAGAAATATATCCCTTTTCATGTTGGATAACAATAATAATAGTCAATTTACGTTTGCCAGTGCAAGCAGATCTAGTTTACACAAATAAACTCTACTATTTCATCTCTACAATTCTAATTCTTAATTTATACATAAGGTTTCTATTAGTCTGTCTTACTACTTTCTGAATTTTATTTCATAAAGATTATTGCTTTATTTCCAAATTAGTGGCTTTTGATTTTCTTTCCTTCACGTTTGAATCATGGTTTAGTCTGTTCTACTTTTCTTTCGGGTTCTGAGTCCCATACTTTAAACATAAAACCAAGGGCACTCCGAATTTTTCTCTTTGTATCACAGAAATTTAAGGAATTTTGAACTGAGATTTAATATTATCTCCCCAGCCTACCCCAGATTATCTAGAAACACATTAAATTATTTAGTTACTATGACTTCCAATAAACATAAAGTTGGTTTATTGAAAAAACTATTTGTGGAATTCTAAAAGGTATAAATTGTTTGTCCTTTAATAGGAAAAGTTTACGACTGTGTCATACAGATTCTTGACAGAGACTGTGTTTAACTTTGTACAACAGTGGAGAGAACAGGCAAATCTGGAATCCACTGAATAAGGGCTTTATTTTGGCATTTGCTCACCGTCAAATGCAAAAGGTACATCAGAAGGCATGGAACAATTTTTGGAGAAAATCCTGAGTTAACTAATTATAATGAGAAAGAAAAGGAAGCAGTTTGAGCAAAAGAGCTATAAATATCAAGTCTTCAGCTATATAGCAAAAATTTGCTCACAGTGGTTACAAGGAAAGACAGATATCGAGGAGGAAATGTTGTAGAAAGTATACATGAATGTGGTCTAATTCAGGGAAGAAGAGGTGAACTGGTCTGAATGACATAGTATGCACTTGAATGTGAGCAAAGAAATATACTTAGAAATTTTCAAGGTTATTTTTAAAAAATAGAGACTACCTAAGAGGTATAAAAACTCCAAAGAGAATCAATATAGGCCTGGAAAAGAAGAGTTCATTGGGAGACATATTTAACACTAAATAAAATAAAATTCTAATTGTGTCAGCTTACTACTCAATAACCTGAATGGATAGAGCGATAGCTAGAGGGAGTTTGAAGGTGAGTCAAGTGGGGCAGAGCATGTAGGGGATTTCTTTGGCATCCTTAGTGTTTGTTGATGTAAATTTAGAGCCATGAATGTGGTTCTGAGATTGAGTAAAACAGCATGAGAGGGACGGATAAGAAATTGTGATATAGATAAGTTAAGAAGTGAAGACTACTGAAGTGTCCAACATTCTATTAACTAAGAATTAGGAAAAGGGGATATGTAGTGAGGGAGGAGTGGTAAATTCTGTTTTTAGACCCTTGAATCTAAGTTTGCATTATGAGATCTACTTTAGTTTCCAGCCTGTAGACTTAGGTCAGTTCCTAAGACTAGACTGGAAAGCATGGCAAACTAGTAGAATGAAGAGTGATGCTAGCAAATAAATATGAATTGCATAAAAATATACAGTATCACTACATATACTACTATATAATTATAGTTTTATAGGAAAATATCCACATATAAATCAAATAATACAGAGAAAGAGAGAGAGAGAGAGAGACAGACAGACAGACAGACAGAGGCAGAAACAGAAAGAATGAACAAGCTTGAAACAAATTATTTAATCATACTCAGCTTTTCAAGTTGCAGCAGAAATAACTCAAGGCAGTTTAGATCATTACATTGCCTTGTTTGTTTGTTTGTTTGTTTGTTTGTTTTTGCATGCAATGTCTGTCTTCCGTGTGTGTGTGTGTGTGTGTCTGTGTGTGTCTGTGTGTGTCTGTGTGTGTGTGTGTGTGACCCTTCCAATAGGAAATACAATAGGATCTGAGGACTAGCACTTAGAAGCCAAAACTTTTTTTTTTACTAATGAGATCTCACAGAAACACAGAAGAGTTGGGTTGTCCCCTGTCACCATTTATTTACCATAATCAAGACTGACCAGAGAAACAGGGAGACCCGTGTCATTTAAGTAGTAAGAAACTAAGCCAGTAGATCTGAAGAAACAGGCAAGGATGGAAGCCAAACTCTCTTTCTCATCCTCTTGTCCTATTTCTGGTTTGCTTTTTCTTGTCAGCATTTTCTCCAGCAGATCGATTTCTCTTCGGCTAGTGCCAGTGATTTTTAAGCAAAGAGAGAAACTTACTCTTTGCAGGTGAGAGATAATCAAATTGAATATTACACAGCCCCTGAAGTGCAGGCAGCTGATAACAAGAGCCAAACTCAATATCCTGACAGATGTTGTCTTGGATTGATTAATCTCTCTGCTCACTCTGGTTAGCCACTCTCCAGCATAGACAACCCAAGTCCTTGGCCCCATCCCAAATGGCTTTCTGCATGACTGGGGGGCCCAGGGGAGCAGCTCACTTAAATGTGCAATACAATCCCTTCCTTCTGACGAGGAGGAAATTAAAACACAGCTTGCCTTCTTCTACTTTAAAATCTGCTCTACTAGAGAGCTATATTCTGGGCTTAGTTTATGATGCTTGGAATAAAGATGTCTTTCCTCTGATGTTTTTGGTTGAGCCAACCCGCATGCCTGTACATACGTAACTCTTGAGCTATAAGAAATAAGAGATGTACACTTTTGTGTGTGCTGAGGAAAATATGAGGTTAGAGCAGATCTTAAAAATCTTAAAAGTGAAAAGAGAAAACGAGTGTGTGAGGTGTGTGAGGGAAGGGGAAAAGATTCTCAGCCTTCTTCCTCATGTTCTGTCCCTTCCTTGCTTCCTGCTTCTCTAGTCTATATTCCTCCTTTCCCTCTTTTGCTCTGTCAGTGTGCGCATGTTGAGGCTACAAAGAAGGTAAACAGTAGGTCCATGCCTTCAAACTCATGCCTTCTCTTTTGTGAAGCACCTAGTGGGTGATAAATCTCAAAATAGCTTTGGAATATATTCTATAACAGACGGAGCATGAAGGTTCATGTGAAGAATAAGTTAGGACTTGGCCCTTAAAGGATAATTAAGTAGTCACTAAAGGGGCAATGAGAAGAACATACTTAAGAGAGGTGACTACTTAGTATGATCTAAAGGAAATACATTTCAGCATAACCTTCCTTGACATGCTTGGACCCTGGCTGACACAATGGATTTCTGAACCTTATTGTACTTCTGGCCCTCATTCTAATTCCAAGTGTACTATTAAAAACTGATGATCTCATTTCTTTGGTTACCCTAACCCTTAACTGTAACTTCCTTGACGTTCCATATTTAGCATTAGTATATTACCCATACCACCATACCAATGAATATAAATGCCATATTCTCTTTTTTCATTCTTGAACAAACTACCTGTTAGGGGAGAGAGGACTTGAGTCTAGCTTACCTGGCCACGTAGAGATGTTCATGTGTTGTTTGGTTTATGTGGATGGTGTTTTGTCTCCATGTCTGTGTACTATGTGAGTACCTTGTTCCCAAGAAGGCCAAAAGAAGGGGTCAGTTTCACTGGAACTGGAGTTACAGATAGTCCTGAGATTTCAGATGTAAAGACTAGAAAATGAACCATGATCCTTGACAAGAGCAGCAAGTGCTCTTAACTGCTAAGCCATCTCTCTAGCCCCTCAATTGTGTTTGTAGAATGAATATCATACTTCAGTAATGCAAATTGAAGATAAATAGCTCAAACCAATTTCCCATAGTCCCTCAATTTCAAAGGATAAAATTTTAAATCTATGAAAATACCCATAAGAATTATAACTCTCCTTTGAATCGATGTATGATTTCTGTGTTAGAATTGCAAGAATGCACAGGGAAATCTTTGCGAATGTCATTGCCGTAAGGGAAATCTCTGAGCAGAGTAAACATTTTACTTTAAAATTTGTAAAATGTACAGAATAGATTTGCACCAGCCCTGTTCCTTTCACCCCAGTCCCCAGCTATATCACCTGTCTTGCCCCTGGCAGCTTCACCCAGAGTCCTTTGCCCAAAGTCTTGTTGATGTATCCCAGAATTCTTTCATTTGCATTCTCTGGCTGGGCCTATGTTAATCCACTATCAGCAGCATTACAATGCAGCAGGAAGAGCAGGACACTGTTATTATTTATTAGGATGCCTTAGCTTTATATATTACCTTTGGGAAGTTCCAAATGCCGGCATCATCCAGTCTGCAGTAATCATCTATATGCCTAACCTGAGGTTCTGCTTGCTCTTCAAGGTAGCACAGGAAAATCAAGAAGCTATGCCCTGGACCAAAGACAATACTCCCTTCTACTCTTGAACATCATGTTATGTTGTTCATATATCACCAACATGAACAGCATATACAAAAGCATTAAGGAACTCCTGCCTTGCACTCAAAGTCCAATGGATCACTGTAAGAGCAGATTTAACTCTGATCACTGTCCACTGACCTTTGTCATTTTGTTACAGCATGTCTCTATCTCTGTAAAAAATACACTGTGAAACACTGTGAAGTGTTGCACATTTACCTTTACCTTGTCAAGAGACAATTTTTTCATAATCTATTTACATATCCATACAATCTGCTGTCTATAACTTAATAAGATTTCATTCTTATTATTTTAGTCTGTTTAATGAGAACAGGAGACAAAATGTTCAAGCAGGTTAAGATCAGGGACCCCAGAACTAAAGAAATTTTCCTTAGCTAAAAGTTAGAACTGTTCTCAGCTATATCTACAGTTCTGCCCTTGCCAAAGGCCAAATATACCAGAAATGTTTAAGCCCAAAGTGAGTTTGGCTTTACCCTGGTCACAGGTCAGGAAGGCAAAGGAGGGGGTCTGGCCTCTTGTTATATCACATCCCTAAATCACCACTGCTGCCTGACAGCTATACTTGATGACCTGCTCCAAAGTAAGAGGCATCTGGACACTCAGTTGTTAGGCCAGCTGAAATGAGGAGCAATCTCCCTTCCAAAGCCTCACCCCACCTCTGCCACAAGTTTTATAAAGTCCATAGACTAGCATCTGGCTGGTATCTCACTCAGTGATGTAACTCATTTCTGTTCTTTCTCCTAGGTTCCCACCTAAAATATATAGAGAGATGCCTTTCTAAAATCCTGTTATTGATGAATTTCATTCTTTAAATTTGAACTTCCAGTCCCTAAATAGACCATGGGCATCAGACACCCTAACTTCTGAGTTATATCCCACCTTTGGCAAGAAAAATAGATACTTTCTTTCAAAACCGAAGACACTGCAAATTTCTTTCTATTATCTTCCCCTATGGAATGCCTGTAATAACTACTACACAAACCTCTAAACTTAGATACAGACAGGCATTGCTTGGAAAAGACTTACAGTAGAGTGAATAGAGAGGGTGTTATAATCCTAGAATCTATATACATCTCCAAATGTAGCAGGAAAGTGGTGTTCTTCTTTCTAGGGTAAAGAGTTGCAAGGGATAAAAAAACAGAATCTTCTACAAAGAAGATGTATATAATACAGGGGAAATAGCTAGTTATGCTCTGACAAAACAAAATAAAACAAAACAGAACAAACAAAAACCGTGTTATGGTCATAATTTTGTCAGAGAAGGCTGAGGAGGGTGGAAGTAGAGTATGTTCTAATTTTTGGTGTTTGATCAGGCTTTGGAGCAAGTAGAGAATCAGAGAATGAAAGAGAGAAGCCCAAGAGAAAGTATAGGGCAAGAAATGGGCAATTGCATTTACTTTGTCATGCTGTCTATAGAATGGCATTGCTTTTGCAAAGAGTCATGACAGTGACCATAACAGAAAACTCACTGAAATTCTGTTATCCCACCAAAAGTGATTCAATGGCAACAGCATAATGTCTCCCAGAGTCCAATCTCCTCTATCATCTCAAGACACATGAAAAGGATCCAGCTAGCAGTTCTTGTGAGGGAGTTGAGTTTTATCCAAAATATGATCCCCTCTTTGATTAGAGAGGCTCAAGGTTGCAGATTTGCTCTGTCTGCTTCAAGTCTAAGAATGATAAGACACTTGAAGTCAGACCTACATTTCAATGCCTATCTGATGATGGATGGATGAAGGGAGCAAAGAGATCAGAAAGTACATGCTAGGAAGGGCAGCTGAGGAAATTTCACTGTGAACCACAAAGGATAGACATAGAAAGCATTTTGAGAAACCTGCTACAAGGAATAGACTTCATGGCGAGGAGATAAAGATTCTCTTGGACACTTTTTCCCCCTGTGATGAAAAATTCTCTGGCTTCTTATTCTAACCGGGAATCACTCCAAGGTGATTGACAAAACTCATTCTCTAAGAACTATAAATTCCTTAAATTAAGCTTCTGTATTGAGATCTAATATCTCAACAGTCCGTTTAAGGTGGTGTATTCTTCTTTAAAACCATGTGAAACATTTTAAAATTATAGTTTAGTTTTGCTTGTTTGTTTTCATGTTATAAGTACGGATGTTTCATGTGTATGTATGTTTTTGTACTATGTGTATGCTGTACTCTTGGGAAAGGATATTGTAGCTCCCTGAAATGGAGTTACAAATGGTTGTAGGCTGCCGTATGTGTGTGTGTGTGTGTGTGTGTGTGTGTGTGTGTGTGTGTGTGTGTTGGGAATTGGATGCAGATCCTCCGACGAGCAGCCAATGATTGTAACCACTGAGCCATCTCTCCAGCCTTAAGGTGGAGTGTTCTTAGGATGAGTACTGCCTAGTCCTTCATGTATACAATGTTGCACACTCTTCCTTTCCTACCTGGTTTGAATTGATTAACTATAAAAGATATGCATATAGCATAAAGGAATAAGGATTGAGTTCAAAAGTCAATATCCTATGTTTTAAAATACTTGCTTTGCGGTTAGAAGAGGCCAATTTGAGCCCCCCGTCCTTTCTACTGGCTCACCAGGCATTTTGTTAGAAAGTGGTCCTTTGCTGGATATATTTTTACTTTTCAATAGATATTGTACCTGAGATTTTCTGGTCTACAATTGATAGATGAGTTCTTTTCTGTGAAATATCTGTATCAGTACTCTTGAGATCAGAGAAAATTCTATTCATTGTGTGGGCATGGGAACCAAGGAACAAGAAAGTTCAGTCAAGAATTGGTGCCCATTCAGTTTAAAGCATAATGACCTTGATGATGGCGGCAAATACTTGGTTCAGTGATTGTTTGGACCATTCATATTCAGGCCAAACTTTTCCATTCTTCCTGGAAGGTCACCAAGAAGACACAGACAGACAGACAGACAGACACAGAGTGACAAAGCAAGAGACAGAGAGATAGAGAGAGAGAGAGAGAGAGAGAGAGAGAGAGAGAGAGAGAGAGAGAAAGAGCATTTGGTGTTTGGTAGAAATATTTTAAAGGTAAATATGATATAACCAAAGAATAGGACAGTGCCTACTGTAAGTTCCCAATATACATGGAAGTGTTTCTTTGATTTTCAATGATATTTTGCTAGTTTATCCACTGGGAGAATATAATTTCTTTTAATGAACTACAGAAGCATTATGTTATGTATTTCTAATGTGATATGATGTTCACATACATGTATATACATATAATAGTACTAAAGAAGGCTTTTTACTCAAAGGGCACTAATAATTTTAGATCATCATAATTTTCTTGTTTTTAATATCTTACAACTTTTAATAACTTTAAAATAGCATGGGCACGGTTACTGAAATAATGAAGCAATGGTTCAGACTTTGCCTCAGTGGTAGCTGAAAGACTTGTGCTGGTCAGAGAGCTCTGTAATTAGCCCAGCTAGTAAGTTCAGGCGGCACTCTGTGGATGATCTGATCAGTCATGCTCTAGGAGAATCACTGCTATCGTCAATTGCAGACAATGAACCATCTTACTCCTAAATACTAAATACTAAACTATTGTTTAGTTTCCTTAAGGTCTCCTGCCTGGTAAAGGAGTAAATGCATATTAAGATGAAGGACATAGTTTTTGCTTCCATACTTACAGGATAGTAAGTGCCTGAATTCTATTAGGAAAACTATAGGACTTGAATTCTAATGTGTATCTCATTTAGTGTGGTGCATACATAACTGATACACCATAGTATTTTAAATAATGACATTAAACTATGAATTTAGAATGCTTTAGATTCTTGCTATGATTCTGGACCCAAGCCCAAACTACAATGTAATTAACAACTCCTGTAGATGCCTATAACTAAGAAGTTACTGTTGCCACTTTAAAAATTCTGGATTGCAGAAAATCTTAAGTTTTCATTACAAAACTATCCCTCTTCAATCTAGGTTCTTGGTTTCTCGAAATAATTACCAATAGTGGGGGATGAATATCAGTCTACATCAATTGCCAGAAATGTAGGAAATGTCATCAGTAAAACAAATATTGGCAACTTGTGCTGGAATCATCCATATTAGGACTGGATAACTGGAAAGAATTTTAGGCAGGCAGAGCCAAGAGAATCTCCCAACCATCTTCCTAGAGACAGAATGGTTTTAACTTACTCTATCCCTGGGCTTCCCTCTTCGTGTCATATAATTTCATTTCTATTCTAGTATTTAGTAATACAATCGTGAATGAAAATTTAACATATAGGTAAGTCTGCCAAGGAAGCCTCTCAGTGGAAACAGATCCCAGGAAGTAGACTTTGTTACAATAATGATCCCCGTAATACTGTGACCTTATAAGTGGCCAAGGCTGGCTTGTAAGGAGATACCTGCAATACAGGAGGTGTTACTCCTATAAGAGAGAACTTCTATGAGAGGACACATTTACTGTTCCTTTTTAGAACTCACATATTAGACCAGACCCTGGAAGAAAAGAAGATACTTATCTCTCTTAGCAGGCAAGCAAACACGGGGAATTTGGAGTGAAGCAAGAAGAGACAAGATGAATATCAATTGACACAAAATTCTTCAGATGGATCAGATGACACCCAGTATATATTTGACTGATTATGAATCATTTTATGTGATTTGAATTTTGTTGTGAAAAGTTTTGATAAGAAAAAGCAGTTCAGAACTGTTTCAAATGTGAACCTAGAAATAGGAGAAAGCAAAGCATGTGAAGTGTGTATGTATTTTTCAGAGGTTTTATGAATGAGCAGTTATTTTCAAGATCAACTCCAGCAGGTAATGGAGGAAGACTTAAAGAATGCCCTGTAACATTATTCCTGTAGTACAGTGTTCTTCAGCTTCATTGGAATCCACTGTAGTGACAGGATTTGGGGATTTTCCTTCAATGCTCTATCTTTCGGCCAATTGATATTCTTGTCTTTGCAATGTATAAGTAAGCCTAATGACAAGGTGTAAGAATCAATGGTCTTTTGAAAAATCTGTTCTTACTCAGTATAATTGCCTATTGAGAATGCTTAGAATCCCATGACTTCTAGTTGTGATTTGGGTATTATGTAGCAGTTAGCAAAAGCAACAGATATGATCTTAAGGTGATGGAAATCATCTCCTAAATCTCAGGAGGCAGAAGTTTATTTCCTAGGCCCACCAAGGGGCTGTACAAAACAAAACAAATGAACAAACAAAAACCTGAACAAACAAACAAAAGACAAAACCCCTTCAGGACTTTGAGTCCTGGACCCTGTCAACAGCTTATATGAGGAATGGCCTGGCAGAGAATCAAGGGAATTAGGAATCTGAGTAGATACCTACTTACACCAGACAGTGGTCTTTAAATGCTTCAGTGATTCTCTCTTCTCCTTCATGATAGCTCCATAAATAAGCATCTTTCTGCTCCCATTCTGTTTCTTCAGAGCATTTACAGTTCCTTAATTAGACATATGTCTGCTATTTATTACCATTTTAAAGGGCAAGTAGTTAATGTCCCACTGTTAAAAATTCTCAGTAATTAATTATTAACTAAATAAGCACAGCTCTTCTCCACTTACCTCTATTTCCGTTGTGTCTCCCAGTATTTACACATTGCTACAGAGTAATTAAGGGATGGCAGGGGACAAGCATGAGTGCCAGCCAGCCTATGGGTGTCATCTGCATTACAGTCAAGCTATTGCTCACCTCTGCAGTCCACAGTAGTTCTATTTCTATAGAAAGAGTAGAGGGGGCTGACCTCACCACCTCTCCCCACTTCCTCTGGTCACCAGGGCAGATTTCCATAGGTATGCATCAGGTATACAGCTGAACAGGTTACATTCCTTTCATCTTTGAAAGGGAGATGTGGTGAGGGAAAACTACAGATCCCAGCTTGCAAACCAGTTTCATATTGATACTCAGGGAAAAAAAAGGAAGAAAAAGCTTTGCATAAAGAGACATTTCATCTCCCTGAGATGTCGCTTAGCAGTAAGGAGAAAGACAATGGATGTCATCCCGACTTAGTACTGCACCAAATTTGGCCTGAAAGCTATGCTTTGTCCACACCTGACTTGTATTGTGCCTGAGGGAGCCAGAGGGAAAATGTTTAAACAAACAGCTGGTTGTTAAGCTTTCCCTATGTCTCATAAGAGAGCCAGCACTTTGTTCTTAAAAGCATCTCTCATCCAAGAGACTGCAATAGTTCTACCTATAAAAACTCATTAACGCTTCTAGCATCCCTATCAGGTAACCAGAAAGCAAAGAGATCGCTCCTGTGCAGAGGGGGAAAGCAATGCAGCAGAGCAAATCTTTTTTCTATTTTCGCATGATGACTCAGCACTGTGTATGTCTCCTGGTTACTTTACATCCAGGTAAGGCACTAGAGCATGCATTTCATAGGAACTTCTTCACAAGGAAGACTCTGCATCAGTGGTTCTCAACCCCTTTAGGGGTTGTATTTCACCCTTTCCCGAGACTTGCCTTTGACCATCTGCATATTAGATATTTCTATTGTGATTCATAACAATGGCAACATTGCCATTATGAAATAGCAACAAATATAATTTTATGGGTGGGGTCACCACAACATGAGGGACTATCTTACAGGGTTGAATCATTAGGAAGGTTGAGAACCACTGTTCTATTTATAGCTAAAGCAGGATTTGTGCTTTATAGTTCTTGTGTATCTGCTAATCAGTAGGCTAACTCACTTCTAAAGGGCCTGTTGCTAAGATTTTAAGTAGTTATGCTTGTGAAATGGCAAATCAAACAAATAAACAAACAAAAAACTGTGACTTTTTTTATAGTGGTCAAGTCCGACAGCCTTGACCACTGTACTAGCTATAGATTGTTGTTCAACTTCTCTAAAGTCTCGGAGCCAACATGATCAGGAATATAATAGCTAGAATACATGATGATTACCTGTATTCTGTGACAATTTTGACTGTGGCTTCAGTCAAGACCTGATTTCTCATTGTGGAACATAAATGGAACCTGTACAAGCCATTTGAGCGTGATTAAGCTCCCATGTTGCAGAACTTTTAATACCCTCTACCATCTTCCAAGATAAAATACCTATAGTAGAAGTTTAATGTCTATCTCTCTCCATTCAGATTTTATTGTCAGTAGTTATACATTGAAACTTTCAAATAAACTTTATTTGGGTAAATTTCTCCCGAGGGAAATACTCTTTTCATATTTGTAGAACAATACATTTGTCCGTTTAGTAATTTCTGGTAACACTCAGTATTTACAAATGTAACTTTGAACCATGTTTCAAATTATAAGTAATACTTATAATTTGTTATAGAAAAACTTAAATATGGATACATATAAAGAAAGAAAATGTTAAATTTTTAATATCTTTTCAGAGGTGACAACTGAGTCCAGGATTTTATGCTGCTAGACAGGTGTTCTACTGCTCAGCTAAATCCCCAACCCTGAAAAGGTTGTTTCAGGTATATTTTTCTATTCAAATTTTCTCTGAGAACAGATTCTCCAGAGCCAATGTTTTTTCTCTAATTATTTTATAAAAAATAATATGACAAGAATTTTTACCACTAGCATCTCAGGAGCTATCCCTTGGAAAGCATGTTTCAGATTGTCAGTGATCTTTTTATCCATGATGGCTCACTTAGTAATATATTTTAATAGTCTAAAAAATAGTAGGAAATTTTGATCTAATTGTGTTCATGACAGCTCATATTTTTAAATGAAGTGATACTTGTGTCTGGAAGTAAAAACAAAGCCATCAGTTGGCATTGGACTTAAGGAAGTTCAGGCCTCATTAAAATACTTATTATGTCTAGTCTTCAAGCTCTAGCATGCAACTTCATCATGTTATTTGCTGGGGTAAATTAGTTATTAAAACTTTGTGCCTCAGTCACAGAAACTGCTATTGCAATTGTTGTCAACCTGTGGATCATAAAACCCTTTAGGGGTTGAATGACATTTTCACAGGGGTTGCAGATATTAAAATTCATAAGAGTAACAGAATTACAGTTACGATGTAGCAACAAAAATAATTTTATGGTTGGAGATCACCATAAGATGAGGAACTGTATTAATAAATCAAAACATTAAGGGGGTTGTGAATCACTCTGCTATAGGAAAATTGAACATCTTGAGACTGAGCAAAGTCTGTCTTGCCTCTGTAAGTCAATATTTACTTTTTGCATAAGTCCTTAGGTTATTCTTAGACCTTTATCTTGATATTAGCATCTGTTAGATTAAAGAAGACCAGGAGATGTAATCTTGTGATCTTATGCTCAGGTAGTGAGAGTAGTGGTCCTTCAATGGCTTGCTGGTATGGAAAATCGATGTGATTGAAGATTTACAAGAATTGGTATTGACAATCAGCTAAATAGCATCAGTTGTTCTTCACTGGGGTCATTTACATTTGACTTCTCATTACCTTTACATTTCCCCATCCAAGAGAACATCTATTTCAGCTTCATATGAGTCTTCTAAACACCCCTTTGTTTCTGTATCACATGGGTATTTGACATATGTGTGGCTGGAAAAGCACACATAAACGGCACCCTGGTAGAGATATAGACAAGTAGATGAAGGATAGATAGGAGACGATGTGAGTGGAGGATGGACTGTTCTTCGCAGACAGACAAACTTGCCTAGCCGCGTTTGCTTTTTATATTGGTCTTCTTAAAGGACTTGATATTTAAATAGAAAAAATTTAATTAGTGAAGGCAGAAACCTAAATTTTCTACTTACTCTCACAACAGATGCTTTGAGAATCAAAGACAGGTGGCTAAGACTTACTAAAAAGAGCCATCACTTGTCTTTTACATTTCCTTCCTCCTTTCTCTGTGATTTCTTTCATTGCATGTTGCCTTTCTGCATCTTTTTAGATTCTTTTTTTTTTAAATTATGGTTACATTTTTTCCTCCATCCTGTTTGGTAACCTTTGCTGAGACTCTTCCTCTTCTCTTTATACGTTATCTCTATATGTTTATACATTCTCTTTCTATGTTATCATCAGGAAAATTCACGGAAGGAATCTGGGGAGCACAGGACCCTTTGAGAAGAAACACAAAAGCCGTGATTTGTCAGTTTCTCATTACAACAGTGATATAATAATAATTTCTATCTTGGTCTAAATCAGAGGAGGAAAGAATGGTACAAAAAGAACTGGAATGTTTTAAGGTTATGTAATGTAAGTATTAATTAAAGTTGGGAAATCAGGAAGCAAACACTCACATATGTATGTATGTGATTATATACATATATGTGTGTGTGCATATATGTATATACATACATATGTGTGTGTGTTTGTGTGTGTGTGTGTAATTTTATTTTGTTTAGAGTCAGAGCTTCTCTGCTTTCTGGATTTCCTGAGGTTCACTTTGTCAGAAATCCAAAGGAGATTTTTTGTTTGATTTGTTTTTTTTTCATATAAATAGAACTTCAATATAAACAGAATTTGAAAATAAACAAAATGAGGGAGGAGTTTCAGAGGTACATAATTAGAAGGGAAGCTATTATGAAAGGATTCCCAATATTAATCGTCTTTTAAAAAAATATATAACAAAGTCCTCTCTCTAACAATTTTAGCTCTTCTGACATCTTTGAAATGTCAGTTACTACTTATTGGCCATATTTTATATAGTAATCTTTTTTAAATTGAAATATTTTATATGTATGCATCACTTGGTTGCATGTACACCATGTGTATGTGTTTCCTGTAGAGGACAGAAGAGAACTTTGGGTCTACTGGAACTGGAATTATGTACAGTTGTGAGGTACCATATAGGTGTGACAAATCAATCAGGGACCATCTGAAAAAGCGCCAGCACTCTTAACCACTGTGCCATCTCTATAGACACTCATATTATAATCTTTAACCCATAATTATAGTATCTTTTTCAAAATATAGCAAGAGCTGTGTTTGGATATCCTTTTGTTCCTATAGTATTTATAGTCCGTATCATTTCCTACAAAGTATACCGAATTTCCTCAGTCTTGGAGAAGCAATCATTCCAACAGGAAAGGATTTAGGACAAGTTGTGTCTTGACCTTTTCATTCTCTGGCAGATGTAGATTTCCAGATTTCAGCCAGAGCTAAAAGAGAGTAAGGAAAGGTGGATGTTTAAGATATAGTCGAATAGTGGAGAAAATACTCCTTTGGATTTTTCAGCAAAGTGGATTTAAGTAAACCAAAAAAGCAGAGAAAGCCCTATCCCCTAAACCAAATAAAATTCTAGGCTCTCTCACCTTTGTTAAACTCAGTCTGCTTGCTTCTCATTCATTTAGTATCTTTGTATTATTGCTAAAGTCCATATATATGTTCTCCCACAAGATTCCTTTTCCTTCTCTTCCTCTTTCCTTCATTCAGTACTGGATATCAAACCTAGGCCCTTTGATACAGTGAGTAAATATCCTTACCATTGAGCTATAGCTATATACCCAATCCTTTCTGTTAACTAACTGGCTGACCAAGAATAGGAATAGAAGAGGCTTAATCTCTAGTATCTCCAATAAGCTTTACAAAATTAAATATACGTGAAAGTCATTAGCTGCCTTTCATTTTCCATTTAGCTTTCTATCGTTTACATGTTGTTTACTTATTGTTCATTTAAACTCAGGGTGCAGCTCGAGCTATTTATCATATTGGAAACATTTCATACTGCAGATGTGCTGTTACTATCAGTGTGTCAGTCAATCACAGCATCTCAAAGAGTGGCACTTTTGCAAGCCAGACAGAGAAGTCCCTACAACTGTCTGTCTCCCAGACACTCCCCACCTGTCTTCTCTCCTTATCAGCAAGATAAGTAAGTGGTTCATATTCCCCATACAAATAATTCAGGAGCTTATCTGTGTAAATGGTAACGGCATAGCATTCACAATTCTTGCAGTTTCGATAGTGTAACATAATAGGATGTGAGACACCCCCAAAGTGCATCCCAGGCAGCTCTATTGTTAAGAGTGTTAAATTACTCTAGCTTCCTAGTCACAGAAATATTGTAGTTGGTACCATTCACTCATGATTGTTCTTTGTGTTTTTCTCAGCTGCCTACCTCTAGGAAGCAAATGCATTACTTTGAGTCTGCCTATCTGGTACATAAGTCAGCCTGAATACAAACCCTTAGCCTCTGAATTCAATGATTTTTGGAGTTCTTTTTATTCCCACGTCTTATTGATTCACTTCTTAGAAAAAAAACTCACTGTTTTGCACAATGTTTCTATATCTGAAGTCCTGAATCACGGTTATTACACCTGCACCAAGCTCTAGAAAATTAGTTATTTAGAGGAAGAGAAACAGAATTGCCATCCATTTGAATACCTATGCAGAAGACAAGAGTCAAAAACTTCCAGAGAAATATGTCTTTTCACTATATTTTGAGATGGCGCATGATATCTGCACCAACATGCACTATTTTCTCTCCTTTTGTAGATTCATACCTCCTGTCTGAGACTCACTAATGAGAAGAGAAGAATCATCTGGTTTACTGGATTAAACTAGTTTTTTTTCTCTACAGAGATAAGGAGTAGTTGTCACTTTTTGACATTACTGTCATTGTAATCTTAGTGAAAGTTTATCTTCTGGTGCGCCGCTCTTAATTAATTGACCACTAATTATTAATTGACCCCCTTCCATCCACCTATCTATCCACCACTTGCATCCATATAGCCTGTCCTTATTCATTCACATATTCATCTGTTCATTTTACATGTTGTCTGTATACTACTCTGTGTCAGATACCATGAAAGGAACAAGCAAGGAATTAGAACCATACTTCAAGGAGTTTGCAGTGACAGTTTCCTCAAGGCACTTATATCTAGTAATGACAGAGCATACTTTCAAAGTGTTAGCAACTCATGGAAGAAGAGAGAAATCAACATTTTTTGAGGCTGTAAAAAATAGAAATAATTCCTGCATTCATACCTAGATTACTACTACAGATGAGATACTTAACCTCTATTTTATATTTACAGCTGAATCTGAAACGTGCAACCAATATAATTGTGGAACAAATAGAATATGCATATCCACCCTTGCTGTTAATTACCCACAATAACACTACAAATGGCAGAATGAGTCATTTTACCATTAATTATTGCCTATTTTTGTTTTCTTTAGGAGGGAATGAAAATTTAGGGAAAAGAATTTTTCTTCAAACACCTATTTAGGGGAAGAAGGAAGCTCTTACTCTGTTGTCCTAGCCTGAAATATCATATGTAGATCAGGCTGGCCTAGACTCAGATCCTCCTGGTTTTGCCTCCAAAATGCTAAGAGAAAAAGTGTGCACCACATCCTCCAAATATCTTATTCTTACTCGTAAAAGATTCTGAACTAATCTTTGAGCATTACACTTTCATTTTATTAATTACTTCTGTGAGACATTTACTGTATCAACCCTGAAAACATGTAAAATAATAACACCATATGTATTCCTATCCATAAATATTTGAAAGCCTATAGAATTATTTAAATCATATTTGTACTAATGTGGAATTAGTTAATGCATGTTCTCTAAGTGTGGGCTGATTTAAATTTATAAATGGATTTTTAAAACATCTTGGAAATGAAGCAAAAACATCCCAGATTAATTGGCCTTCATTTAAATCCTCAGTGAACAGGTGTGGGTATCTTATCTCACTCTCTACATTTATAGTTATTTTTCTAGACCTAAAATTCAGTTTTTATTGTTTTCCATTCTTCAGCCTCTTTTTCAATGGACATGCCTTTCCCCCAATACACTGTTCACTGATTCTAAATGGATGCTTGAGATTGTGTTTCATTCACTTCTTATTTCTCCATTTCCACTACCAGAATTAACTCTCATAGTTTCCTGTATTGTTACTATCTGTGTAAGCATACCCCATGAGTAATGGTGGCCACCTGATGACTGACTGTAATGATGGAGATAGAGATGGCATCCATCCTCAAGGAATTCCCTTTTATTAGATATCTTAAGTCATTATAGCTTTGTTAAATTTCTGACCATTTAATAAAATGTCTCACTTCTCAAATGAGTCTCTTTACCTCTATGGAGAATAGTTGTTACTGTGATGGTTTCCAGAGTATCCAACTATTCATGTTATTAGTATGAAAGTATGAATTTTTGGAGTCATTAATATTGTTAAATAAAAATTCACCCATTGTTGTACAAGCTTAGGAGTTGCTGTTCTTTTTCCCTACCCATTTTTGTTATTACACAGAAAATTTATTAAAGAAAGAGAGTAGTGACTTCCATTAATCTCTTATTAATTCTAGATGCAATTGCTAAATTTTATTTTGATAAAATACATACGTTTATCAAAAGGCATCCATTAAGGAAGACTCATACTTCCTTAAGAAACATGATGAACATGTTGTTGATATAAAGCAACAAAAATCACAATTTAAAATACTAGAGAAAGCTAAAGTACAGTAATATAAAGGCTAATGAAAGGAAAATTAAGTCCCAAGTTGTCTTACTAATAAATTTGAAACTTTAGAGAAGACGTTTAACTTCTATATTTCTCAATTTATTTGTCTTAAATTCAATGATTTGAAGTGGCTTGTCTTTCTTTAATAGTTGGGTTGGCTGTTGAAACCCAACACATACTAGATTAAGAAAACAAAACATGGACACCTTTATGGTTCTATTAAAATCAACTCTGGGATGCAGTGAAACCTGGGGGTTCACATTCTGTGTTCACTCTCTCAAAGACAGCCTCTGTTTATCATCCAAAACAATGTACAAGTTTCTTGTCACATCATGATTATTACTAATTTTATCTTTGACTCTCAAAATCCACCTAATGGTGGACTATTTTCTCTTTCTACCTTAAGAGAAACTGGTTGGCTTAGCTTAGTAATCTGATCAGACAGATGGTATATAGTAACTGGAACTTTAGGTCTAATACTTAGAGTTTCTGGAACAGGGACACTAGAAAAAAAAGCTGTCCCAAAGGCAGCAGTGTTTTCCACCAGATAAGATGTGTAAATGTATATGCACTGTGCAGATAAAGTACACATTAGTCTACTTTGTCATAACAAAGTATAAGATATATAGAATAGACACTAAAAAGAGCCAAGTTTCTCATAAGATTTTGTGAAGTCTAGTACTATTTATCAAAAACTGAGGCTAACACAAACAGTGAATTGGCCTATTCACTCAATTATGCATATATTTTTAGATATGTATAAGTACCATAATAAACACACATGTGTACCTAAATATATATGTAATCTATATGAATTCATAAATACATGTAAATTTTGGCTTGATGTATATAAATAATGAACTAATTGTTAGTAAACTAAAACATATTCATAATTATGATTGTATTGCTTGAACAAGATCCTGGGATATTTTTGATCCTGCTGTAAAATATTCTTGCTGGTTTTCACCATGATATTAAGCCAAGTCTTTTTTTTTTTTTTAATGATTGCTCTAAGTAAATGTATACAAACCTTGCTTCCATATCAAATTT